>NC_056730.1:552534794-552794794 GCF_019279795.1 Protopterus annectens | reverse complement strand
AAGATATATGCAAATGAAGCAGTGCAGCAATGTTGTAGTGATCAGAGCATCTGTCTAACAAGCAGGTATTCCCAGTTTGAGTCCCACCACAGCACATGCCATTTTCCATGTGAAAACTATATATGAACATTTATTTACATCTTATTACTGTACAACCTACTAAATAACATTTAAATGTGAAATGGAGTACTGCATTAAATGCACATGTGAGGAGTCAGTACCATAATGAATAGGTCAGCAGTAAGCAGGCGTAAGCACAGATGAGCAGTAGTAAGCACCAGTAAGCATGTGCAAGTGCATTTGCATGGGGTAAAGCACCGCCGACACAGATTAAGCAAAGGAGAAGCTAACTGGGTGTAAGACACTGTGACCGGAAGCCAGTAGTGCTTACCTCTGCAAAACCCCACTTACAACCGCTTGAAAGTGCCTTAAGCACACCGTATCCACTGGCCGTTGTTCTGCCCAGCAACAAAACAAACAGTTTCTGCAAGTCCAGAACCCAGGACCATGCACACCATACACAAAACAATTTACCACTAAGCCATGCCAGATACACAGAGCTTGTTTGTTGTCAGAAACATAACCTCAGCCCAGTGATGAAACAGTACAGAGAATGTATAAAAACAGCTAGATGGGCGTGTGTGTGCAAATATATCATTATCTAAATGGATACAACATATCTATAGATGTAGTCACATATATCTATGGATCTAGGATGTTTGCTCGAGTGAGCAAACGATCGAAACCCAAACAGCCGGGCATACGTACGTGAAAGTGCTTTTCACTGAAGAAGCACTTTTGCGTAAGTATGCCTGTGGCTGAGGCTGTATTATGGTGCGGGTAAGGGAACTTTCCCTTTTCCCCACTGTAGTGCATTCTCAGAGGGAGAATATTAAAGTGGGGTGTGTAGAATACAGCCCCCCTTTGCCCCCTGCTAAAAAGTAAATATAGTGTTTTAATTTTTTTTTTGTAACACGCTTTAATGAAAGCGCTTTTTCGATAAAAGCGCTTTCTTTAAAGTGTGTTTGGTTATTATGGATTCGGATGTTTGCTCACTCGAGCAAACAGCCTAGATCCATATATACATATATACAAATATATGAACAGATATACATGCAAATGCTGACAACTACACATATATATGTCAGCATCTATATGTCCACATATACACATGAAGTGACATATATACACAGATATATGTCTCTGTAGGTATATTCCAACATAGTTAAAAATATGTAAGCAAATATATATACCCACAGAGGTATATATGGCCAGACATATGAAGATACCAATGGTAGATGAATAGAAACATGTATGTCCACATGCACCATCAATGGGTCTGAGAGGCCCCAAACAATATACATCACGTGCGAATTTGCAAACACCCCTGCCCAGCCAAACACGTCCGCCCTGCAATACACTACCAAGCTAATAGTATTCTACGTCTGTTATTGAACTAGGGAATTAAATTAGCCATCTCTTATGTGTCACATGTCAACATCACATACCCCTCTCCCCCACCCACTAGCAGGGCAGCGCAGTACAGGCCCATCCAACCGAGGCCATCCCCAACCCATACAGACATAACCCACAGTTCTGCTTCCCCCCACCCGCAGTACACACGCAGCCACCATCCCTACCCAGGTTACTAGCCCGTAGCTACCATACCATCACACATTGCCCACCCACCCCCCTTGGGACCCATCCCATCTGAAGTTCTGACCCAAGTATCCTAGGTGTGGCACATGCCATAGACCATGAACATAGCCATGGGTACCTATGTAACCCTGGGTGTAGACGAAGGATAAATACTCAATGCGTGGGTTGTCCCACATGGGATGAATGTAGTCCTGGTACTAACAATAGATGTCATGTGTGACTCTGTGTACATTAACGGACATAGTCGTAGGTATCGCAAAGCATATGTGGCACAAAAGGTTGGCCTGTATGCACACAAAACACAGTATCCAGCAATATCAGTCAACATTACAGGATATGTAGCTAAATATTTAGAGGTACATGTGTTTGTATAAATACCCATAACAATATAGATATATACCTCCCCCTCTCTGTAGTACAAATGTATACATACATAGATAAACATATAAATAAATACACACACATATACATATGCAGACACCCATACATCCACATGTCGTTAAGCTATATATATATATATATATATATATATATATATATATATATATATATATATATATATATATATATATATATATATATATATATATATGTGTGTGTGTGTGTGTTTGCAGACATATATATATATATATATATATATATATATATATATATATATATATATATACATATATATCATAGGTTCATAGGTTCATAGGTTCATAGGTTCATACTAGGCTATCTGCCCAAGGGCATTTATAAGCCTAGCCCATAGTTATGTGGCTCGCCACCTTTAGTTTGAATAAAAACTATGCCTATCATTTTGCTGTGCCTCTGTCAAGCAGTGACACTGAAGTAATCCCTGGGGTATATCTGCAATCTCCCATCCATTGGTCAAGATTCCTCTTGAACAAGGCCAGAGAGGTGCTCTGCCTCACATGTACCGGGATTTTGTTCCACAGCATAGGTAGTCTCTGGGTGATGAATCTGTCCCTCCAGCACGTTCTATTTATAACCGTGTCAAGGTTTAAGTCTCCCGCCCTTGTGGTTCTGAGGGATCTAGATTTTTTGAGGTGAAGCATATTCATCAAATCTGGGTTTGACATGGCCTTATATGTCAGGCACAGGTGACCTCTGAGCAAGCGGTATGAGACTGAATAGAGCTGGAGTTCTTTCAGTCGGGCAGCATAAGACATATTTTTGAGACCCTTTATCATTTTGGTGAGGAAATTTTGGGGCCTTTCAAGCTGCAGCAGGTGTCTGGTCAGATACATTCGAGCGGGCATTGTACTCAATCATAGGTCTAATGAGTGATGAGCACAGGGGGACGATGACCTCCCTTGATCTAGATGTGAATCCCTTCATGATCAGGTGGGCGATATAGAAGGTTTTCCTAACTACTTTAGCAACATGAGTGTCAAGCGAAGGCTACTGTCAACCTGGGTCCCCAGATCCCTGATGACTTTTCTGTGCTCAGTGGATTGCCACCTATATGGTAGCTAGGGGTAACCTTGTTTTTCCCGAAGGGTATGACTATGCATTTTTTGGCGTTTAACTTCAGGCCATGGCTCTGGCACCAGTTATCCATTTCTGTGAGGCCCTTCTGGAGGATATCTGTGTCAGATGTGTTTTCGACTATGGCCCAGTTTGCAGTCATCTGCAAACTTTGTCAGCCATAACCCTCCTGTGTTTGCTTGTACTTCAGAAAAGTAGATGCCGAACAAGAGTGGACCCAGGACTGAGCCCTGTGGGACACCACTTGTGACAGGCTTTGAGTCTGACATGGCTCCAGCAACTCTGACCCTGTGGGTTCTGTCACTTAGCCAGTTTGCAACCCATCTTGTGATGTATGGGTTTACATTCAAGCTGATGAGTTTTTCGATGATACCTGAGTGGGGTATTGTGTCGAAGGCCTTTGCCAGGTCGAGGTAGGCTGTATGGACTGCCTTTCCCTCATCAATGGCTTTGGTGACTGTCTCAAAAAAGTCAACCAAGTTTAAGAGGCAGGATCTGCCTTTGACAAAGCCAAACTGGGTTGGATCCAAAGTCTGCAAGTTCCCTATGTCTTTATTTATGAGTTCCATTATGATCCTCTCCATGGCTTTGCAGATAAGGCTTGTCAAGCTAACGGGGCGGTAATTTCCAGGGTCTGTGGAGGCACCGCCCTTATGAAGTGGGACCACAGTCGCCGTGCGCCACTCCTTGGGTATGTATCCTGAGGTGAGGCTAAGATTAAACCGCTGTCCTAACTGTGGGTTTAATTCCTCGTTGAGTTCGTGAAGCACACAGCTGGGGACACCATCCGGTCCCATGGATGCTGTGTTTTTTGCCTTAGTGAGGGCAGTTCTCACCTGGGCGTTGGAGATGTTTGGGGGGCTACAATCCTCTGGAATAGATATCTCTCCTTTTGGGGGGGAGGGGGGGGAGAAGTTTGCACTGAATCTGTCAGCCAGTATGTTGGCAATGTGTGTAGGTTCAGCAATTTCCACATCATTTTGAACTAATTCTGAGCATATCTGGGAGTTTCCTCCTAGGTTTCTAACATAGCTAAAGAAGGCCTTATGATTCTCTTTAGAGTCCTTTGCGATTTTTCTCTCAAAATTTGCCTTGGATGATTTTATGAGAGCTCTTAGTTTTTTACTTATAATGATCAAAGTTGTCTTACCTTTCAAGGATTTTGCTCTATCTTGTAGTAGCTTCCTCCTTTTGTTGTAGAGCTTGTTTATGGCTCGGGTCCACCAGACTGGACGCTTGCCTTTGGTACAGAGAGTCTTAGTTTTGTTTGGGATTGCCTGATCCATGCAGTCCTGTAGGTGCTGGTAGAAGGCATTTGTAAGTGATTCAGCGGTTTGTGTAATGTTTACCACTGGCTCAGGGGCCTTAAAGGAGACCACACTAGTTTTTAGAAGTGTGAAATCGGCTTTTGAGAAGTTTTTCACTGTGGTCTTTTTGTTTCAGGTGGGCGGGATGAGGACCTCCAGCGAGATTAGTTTATGATCTGATCTCACCAGTGAGGGGTATACTTCCGGTGTTGAACATTTTGATCCCATGTTCGTGATGATGAGATCAAGTATGTTTTCTCCTCTTGTGGGGATGGTGACTAGTTGCTCCATGGCATTTGAGTTTATGAACTCCAGGAATCTTTGGGTTAGAGTGTTCGGGCTTGAGTAGTGTTCCCAGTCTATATTAGGGTAGTTGAAGTCACCTAGTATGATGGTGTTTGGAGATACATTTATCCCCTCCAATGTTTTCAGGAAGGCCATGTGAGGTTCCTGAGTTTGAAAGGGTGGCCTGTAACATGCTACAAATTGCAGAGCAGTCTTGCATATATATATATATATATATATATATATGTATTATATATAAGTGTGTGTAGATATACGCAGCTATATAGCTATGATAAGCTACAGCGCTTAAGAATAACATATGTTCACAGGCCATGCCAATGGAGGTGAGGGGCCCAAGCAACAAACGTGTAACACGTAGCATGAAACCCCCGCCCCCAGCCGGACAGTTGAAACATACAAACAAACCCACAAACAATGTAAACAATCCACTGCTCCCCAGACAACAGGCAGGATACAACTGGGGGGGGGGCACAGTGGATTCAAGAAGTCTAATCTTGGAGCAGAGACAGGAGCGTCCCTTGAGGGACACCCCAAAAATTGTCTTGTGAAAGGAGGAAGCCCATGCAATGACCTATCAAGGCGGGGCATGTACATACCCAGACTACAAGTGTGGTAAAGCCTAATGACCCATATGTCGTGACAACGTACGAGATGGGTCCTGTGAAGTGGAGAGTGGGCAGTGTGTAGTGGTGTGTTTAGACCCGACCAGCACCCAGAGTAAGGATAAGTGCTGTAGAGGAGGTGCAGGTGGGGGAATATATGGGTATGTAATTATGGGTCTAGGCATGCAGGTGTTTGCTGGAGTGGGTGTATTCGGACCACCCCAGAGATGTAAGCAATAGTGTTTATTGGGCAGAGCCGCTGCCCAAAGAGCAGGCACTCTCGCTACAAGTCCTGCTGCAGCACAGTCTATTTTACATGGCAAAAAACAGTATATCCAGATGTAGATGTAAATATGTATAGGTATGTGTGTGTATATATACCCATAACTACATGGAGATATACATCTCCCTCTCTGTAGTATAAATGTATGCATACATAGACAGACATATAAATAACTATATGTATATATATATATATATATATATATATATATATATATATATATATATATATATATATATATAGATATATATAAATGCCCACATATAGATATATGCATATGCAGACACCCATACATCCATATGTCGTGATGTGTATATATATCTATATATATATATATATATATATATATATATATATATATATACATATATATATATATATATATATATATATATATATATATATATATATATATATATATATATATATATATATATATATATATATATATATATATATATATATATATATATATATATATATATATATATATGCATACATATACAGATATATATATATATATATATATATATATATATGCATACATATACAGATATATATATATATATATATATATATATATATATATATATATCTATATATATATATATATATATATATATATATATATATATATATATATATATATATATATATATATATATATATATATATATATATATATATATATATATATATATATATATATATATAATATAGCTAGGATATGATACAGCAGTTAAGAATTATATATGTTCACAGGCTGTGCCAATGGGGGTGAGGGACAAATCAACAAATGTGTAACACATAGCATCAACCTCCCCACCTCCAGCTAGACAGGTGAAACATACAAACACACAATAAAAGTGAGCAAACCACTGGTACCCAGCCTACAGGCAGGATACTACCAGTGGGAGAGACCTGCCAAGTCTTATCTTGAAACAAAGACAAGAATGCCCCTTGTGGGACAACCCAAAACGTCTATGCATATTCGGGTTTCCTGCAATTGCATAGATGTCTAATGGCAGGGCACGCATGTTCTCGGACTACAAGTTCGGGGAAGCCTGATGATCCATGGGGCGAGACAACATACGTGATGGGTCCTGAGAAGTGGGGAGTGGGTAGTGTGTCCTGGTGTGGCCAGACCCGCCCTGCACCCTGAGAAAGGAAGAGTGCCGAAGAGGAGGTGCGCGGTGGAGAACTATGGGTATGTAATTACTGGCCTAGGCTTCAGGTGTTGGTTGGAGCAGTTCTATGTGGACCGCCCCAGGGATGTAAGCAATAGTGTACATTGGGTAGGCCTGACACCTAATGAGCAGCCACACCCAATATGAGTCCCAAAGCAGCAATGTCTAGTTTACAGGGCAATGGGTGGAATAACCAGATGTGTTGTTGCAAACCCACTAAATGACACCAATGAACATATGGTTGCAACACCCCATTGTAGGCATGTAAGCTGAACTAATTGGCATCACAAGGTATTATTGCTGTCCCCAACCCCACCCAGGGATGTGAGTGTCCAGACCTACCTCCAAATGCAGGGTATATATGCAGCTGTCACTGTAGATGAAATGGCCACCTGTGGACCTTCACATCAGCTGTCCTGTACATCCCTGGACATGCCCCCGACTATCAGCCCCAATCTGTGTGGCCCAATAACACCACTTACCTATCAACCCCTGTTGCATTTGTAGTAATGTTCACAGTCACAAGTAAGTGACACCCTCCACACAGCTATATTGGCAGAATCTGGAACTCCAAACCCAGGTGTATTACCGTAGCTGTCCCAGAATACACATGTAAATAACACATGAAGGGAAAGCCCAAGCACACTTGGATCACCACCTGCTTACCACCTGGTGAAGTCCACCCCCCCAACACTCCATACCCCTTCACCAACTACTGACACTGACACCTCCTATCCTGCCTCACATACATATTCCAACACCTTGCAAACCTGCACTACTGCTCCCCACCAATCATTCAAACAGCATACTATACAGTTAAGATGTTACCCCCTCCACCTACCCACCTACACCTCTACTATTCACATCTACTCTACAACACAGGTATGGCATAACCAAACCTAACCCGAATACCTGAGTGTAACCTATCCAGAAACGCTAAACTGGAATCCCACTTAACCTTACACTGACCTTCATGAACAGTCATACTTGACATGTATGCCTGACTTAAGCATGTATAATATTGACATGTACATGAAGTAGCGTGGGGGTATGCGGCAGCAAGCGAGAGAATGCCTGTTTGGGCGGCAGTAAACAATGGCCACACTGGTTAAGCAATGTGGAGGCCAACCCAGTGTACGACATCATAACAGGAAGTCAGCAAGTCTGAGCCTAGCTCACACCAGCGCATACCCGCCTACACTTCCCCTGCAGTGCCTTAGGCATGCCGCAGCCCACAGCCCTTGTCTTGGCCAGTAACAACATAATCAGCAATCCCAGGTCCCCCCCCTGCACACTATAGTCAAAGTGAGTTACCATGAAGGCATGGCAGATATACAGTCAGCTGCTGTTATCACAAACATATCATCCGGCACAGTCAGTCAACAATATAGGAAATGTATGTAAGTATGTACATTAATACCAGCAAACATGTGCACAGTGCTCAGTCACAGTATTCTGAGCAGTCTATGAGTATCAATGAGCAGTGCCTGTCCACGCATACTGTGAGAACAATAGTCTCATATAATACTGAAGAGAGGGATGATAAACGGGGTACAGCGTGGAGGTGTGTTTCATCCGTGGAAGCGGGAGATGAGTCTGGTCTGGTGTGTATGCAAACTGCTGCTTCTCAAAACCCTGGCAGGATGCTACCAGTGGGAGAAACAGTGTAGACCTGCAAAGTGTACTCATGACACAACAACATGTCCGTCCCTGCTAGGACGCAACAGGCTTTATGGGTCACAATGATGTTTCCACCAGTATCGAAGGTGGATGAAGGAACGTACGTGGACTAAATGGATGAAGATCCTGCAGAAGGTTGCATCGAGACAGTAATATGGAGGAGTACCGAGACGTGCAGAGAGGAAATGTGTGGAGGTGTGGTATGACAGGGCTAGCAACTGCAGAATGGATGGATGCTCTGTACGTGGAGCTCGGGGGCCTAGGAAAGGGAGCATGGGTATGATATTAAGGTAGAAATATGCAAATTACGCAGAACTGCAATAGTGTAGTGGTCAGAACATCTGCTTACCATGCATACATTCTCAGTTTGAGTCCCACTGCAGCACATTCTGTTTTACGTGTGAAATCAGTATAACGACATTGTTTTGCTGTATAACCTACTAAATGACAGTTACACTTGCACAGGAGTACTGAATTACACATAGCCCACTCACTATTCAAAGGACATGAGATGAAACACAGATATGCATACACAGACAACCTTTAATGTTGTATTTTACAGTAATGTATGCCATTACCAACAGCACATAGCGTTGCACTTATGAAATCATTGAGGAATGCAATGCTCACACAGAGAAGTAGATGCAGACAGTGCGGAAATAAAACATACAATGCTGTCCAGGCCAGGCCTATGAATTCATACAACTGTGGACAAAGGATTTGCCATCAAGACAGGTAACAATAAACAATAACAGATGTAGCTCAGCAGATGCCAGTCACACCCCGTAGTCAAGTCCTAGGGGGACATATCTTACCTGTGATAATGTCTATGTATCTGTCACATGTATGGACCCTGACCAACAAATGTCGTGGGAGTCAATGATATGACTGGGATGATAGCAGGAATGCTAGCAGTATATTATGATAGGCCAATACCAAACAACCCCTAACCGTATCACAGCAGGACAAAGACAGCCATATATGTGGAGAACAGAGGAAGGAACACAGGGCCATACTCATAATATTGCTGTTACACACCCTGCACATTGCTGGTGTTACAGGATTCGTTGCAACATACCCATATGTAGGAATAACACATCAGGAACACAACTGCAAGTAGCCATGTACTGACAGCATGCAACAGACAGATTGCCAGGGATAAATCTAGGACAAGCCTTGTGAGGTGCACAGGAAAAAGCAAACAAACAATCCACTGGCCATCATGTGGATAGGCCCACTGTTGAGAGTTATGCAAACAGACTGCATCCCACCCGGGAAGGTGTCACACCCGTCCAAAGACTAAAAGGTATGTAAAACATAACTGTATGTAATTTAATGTAGTATGTGGCATAGGTTATTAGGCTTTATTATGTAGAATGTTTTATATGTGCCATCTGTAGTTGTCCCAGTAATGATGTCCCACTGAATAACTGCTCTGGACAATACTGTCTGTCCCTGTAAGCAGTGGGACATACCCACCAACTGTGCAGATCAGCAATGAATGACAAAGATGTCAGCCATAATATCTGTGCATGTTATGTTAGTGTGGACAATAGCTGTTGGCAGATGTACTGCCATCATAATAGACACATGGGTGTCAGAGCACACCACTTGCAGGACAATTATGTGAATGTGTAATGTAGCATGCACAAATGCCATAGTTGTGTAATAAGCATACCAGCACTGTCACACCATAGTTACCACCCTAATGTTAGGCTGTGTTCACATGTGGTACCTGTCTGTGTTGCAGCAAGGTAGAACAGTGCAGCTGTGAATGAAAGACGGTTACAGAATGTGGACCAGATGTCTGTATGCACCCCACATATCTGTGTGATACGGAATGTGATGTGTATGTGTACAGATACAGACACTCATATAGACATAGATATATCCATAACGTACAACATATATCTACACATATAAATATATATATATATATATATATATATATATATATATATGTCAGACTGCATAACCGCATATATATATATATATATATATATATATATATATATATATATATATATATATATATATATATATATATATGTCAGACTGCATAACCGCAGCTATGAGCAGGCCCAACATCATTGCAGTGACCTGCTTCGCCATGTACGTCGACATGCAGCTGCCGTAAGGGGGGACCACCTCGCAAAAGGGGGGGGAACCCACCCATCCACTCCTCACCTGTGTGGAGGAACTTCTCAGCAGCCTAGTAGCACCTGTCTGCCCACAACATCAACACCTGGCAGGTCACATCTTGGAGGTGGGTGCCAACGACACACCAGCTGAGGAGCATGCAGGTAAGGCCCCAGGGCACATCTGTACACCACTCGTGTGAATGCATCTGCATCTGTACAGGTACATCATGCAAAACTGAGATGTCATATACATAGTCTGCTGCTGTGTAGTAGTACTAAACTGCTGTGCATAAGCTGTAATATTGTACAATTCTACTGTTGATGTAACATAATGCTACACTCACCTGTTATGAATGCCACAGCTGTGGCCACTGACATCAACTTTCTCACACTCCTATGTAAGTCCCTCCAGGATACAACCACAGCAGCAGCCCGTAGCCAATGAATATGGTTTGTGTTAATGCATGATGGTAAACTGGGCATGCAATAGCTATGGGCTATCTCCCATGCACACATCTAACACACCTACCCATACTGCATCCTGTACATGTTCACATTTTGTTGCTGAGAAATGCACTGCATCACAGTAGAGACCATGCTGGGGTATCAGAAGGGTACAACAGACACATGCAAGATAACTAACATCTTGTCAATGTGCAATGTGTCCACAGGGATATGACATGTGGCAGGACACACGGCCTACAGTAGGGACATGTGTGATGCATGGCTGCAGCTGCACACAAGCAGGTTAAGTAAATGTTGCAGATGTAAACCTGACCACACAGCACTTGTGACAGCAGTGTGTGCACTCCAAGGGCTGTGCATATGAGTACACCTTGCAACCATGCAGAGGTCTGGGACATGTATAGGGCACCCCTTACAGCCATGGTAAGGTCCGCTGGTTGTCAGTGTAATAATCATGTACTGGTCATACATGCACTGCTGATATTGTGATCTGTAACACAGACATCAGGCATCCACAACTGATAGCTGTTCACATATCATCCCAGGTATGTGTTGCTACAACACACAGGGGCTGTGAGCATTGGAGCTGACATAACCAACACAGTACTACATATGCATCAATGGTTTCTACACCTGCGAGGTATGGTGCACAGTACAAGGCAGGGTGTGGAACAGGCCACAGTAACACTTTGTACATGGGTGCAGTGTTAACATGGGGAGGGGCCATCACCTACCAACAAAGCCCATGCCTCACACACATTTATACTGCTGCTAGCATGATGTCACTATAGTTGCACTGCATGCTGTTGAGCTCCATTTGTAATGCATGTTGACAGAAGGATAATGGGAGGACTGTGTGTACAAATGTGCAACTCCACATGTAGGAGTGTGTGTGTGTGTGTGTGTGTGTGTGTGTGTGTGTGTGTGTGTGTGTGTGTGTGTGTGCATGTGACCATGCATGCACAGGCAATAGTGGGATTGACCACATGGTGGTACTTCCTCTTGGGATTGTGCTGTACATGGAGTGAGACATGGGACACCAGGACAACCTGTCAGGTATGTGAACACAGGGTAGCTGATAGCATAACAAGGTCTGTAGCATGGAGCATGCATTGGGATGTGCAGTACATACCAGGTATACACATCATATTGCCAGCAGCAGATAGGTAACCAGCTACGCACATATGCAGCACTACAAATGCAACCACAGCACATCAGTGAGTGTATCCAGGTAGGACTGTCATCCGCATGATGGGTCGCTTGTGCCACAGATGTAGCATGGACTGAGCAAGACTGTGGTATGAGGCTCTGGTGTGTGACATATTTAGTGAATGTAGCAGCCCCAACCATATAGGGGCCTCGTACACCACACCATTACTGCCCATACATAGGGTAATACATGGTGACAGCAGTGAGGCCATGTACAACCTACTCCACCCAGGTGAGGGAGGCGATGGAGTAACAGGTCAGGTGTAGTAACCAAACGTGTAGGCATGGAGAGGGATAATATGTTAATGAGCTGTAGTGATGCGTGTATATTAGCAAGTGCCATGCAGGAAGGGGAACATACGTAACTGAGTGTGGGACTGTCTGCAAACTCAGGGAAGGTGAGGTAGTAAGGTGGCTGTCAGTGTGAGTGTGTGTGAGTGTGTGTACTGTTATGCACTGCTGTACAGGACTTAATGTGTGTATTTGTTTCCCCCAGAGGTGGCAAGGTGGATCAGGGTCCCTCCTGCATGCATACTGAGGTAGGTGTCCATACAGACACCGATGATGATGAAGGTACAGGTGAAGCACAGATGGGGTTGTCAGAGGCTGACACTGCACCAACATGTGTCATCACCCTCCCAGCCACCCCAAGCCCGCACACAGTTACAGTGCCCCTACAAACCCCATCACATGTGGACATAGCAGCGGGACAGTTGGCACTCGGTGGCAATGGCCAGGAAAGTGTGGTGTCCATTCTAACTGTGTCAGGTCACTGTCAGCATAGCTGGATGTCCAGAAGGCCACCACATCGGCAGGTGTACCATGGTGCTCATTGGAGGACCGCAGGTCATCCTGCACCTGGCAGAGGCGCCACAACTGGTACCACCAGGAGCATGTTTCAGGCCATAATGAAGGCACAGGCACGTATGGAGATGCACTCCAGACACCTCCTAAGGCTGCATAGATTTGTTTTCACAGCTGTAAGTGGCAACCTCCATGAACACGCTATTGCCTTCTGTGAATATACTGAGGTCATGGATAGATGGTGGGATAAGATGATTAGCCTCCTCGACCATGGTATGTCAGTGCTAGAATGTGTGGTGGGAGTTGTGCGAGGATGTGCCAGGATGCATAGCCATTCCCGTAATGGCAGTACCATCCCCAGCAGACCACTGGGGCTACTGTCCACACCACACCACAGCAGGCCACATGCACGTAGCCCTGGCCAGGTCCAAGTGGAACATGGTACCAGCGGACATATATCATCATCAGGGGAGAGTAGCACCTCAGGTTTTGTACATGCACATGCCATGGTAGCAGCGGACATATATCATCATCAGGGGAGAGTAGCACCTCAAGGTTTGTACCTGCACATGCTCATGAACCCCTTTCAGGCACAGCATGGAAGCACTGAATTTCACACCCTGCCAGGTATGATCTGCAGCTGTCCAACATTACCCATATAGGGCAGCCACATTGGCAGAACTGTGTGCATGCATACCCACACACTATGCAACCACACCTAGGGTGACCCCATCCTGACACACACCACATCACCATGCTCCAATCAAGGAACCACACTCGTCACCCACACACATGGTGACACATGTTTGGACCACCCTCGGCCTCTGGCACACCTGCAACACACCCTGTGCATATGATGATACCTGTGCCACATCCCTGCCATCCATAACATCAATGCAGGCACAGGCTAACATGATTCTGATGCACACGGTGACTATGATAGAGTGCCGCAATGTACTGCAGTGTAGAATGTAGTCAGGGGTAATGTGTACTGCATACATGTCATGTAGTGTAGCCATGCAGCTAGGATGACAATCACACACCCTGTGCATTTGATGATACCTGTGCCACATCCCTGCCATCCATAACATCAATGCAGGGACAGGCTAACATGGTTCTGATGCACATGGTGACTGTGGACTGTGTTAGAGTGCCACAATGTACTGCAGTGTAGAATGTAGTTAGTAATGTGTACTGCATACATGTCAGGTAGTGTAGCCATGCAGCTATGATGCATTTCAGCTGTTGGCAACACCAATTGATATCCCCATACTGTCATCCATTTGTGCTGTAGGTATACCTTTGGCAGCAGGAGGATGGTCCGCAGTCATATTCCACAGTTATTGGCCATGCAAACATGACCAGTGGCCTGCTGATACAGGTATAATCTGTACCCTTATGTCAACCCATCCACATATACACACATCCTGACTTGGCGACACTGTGTCTAGACCCCAACCCGGGTATGTAGGGCTACTGAACTGTGTGGCTGTCATTGCACACACAACGCCATCTGTAGGATGAGGTGTGTACCAGGTCACATGCTACATGCAGACCATCCACAGACACATACAATATGGTAATGGGGGATGTAATGTTTGTATATGGTGAATACATAGTGTGTCATACCATCATATACACATTGACCGACACATAACAGGTAGACCCACATCTTAGAGACCTGGTTGTATAGTTGCTAACTAACTAGTCCATCTGTCCAGTGTGTTTCAGGTAGACTGCACACAGCACATGTGTAACTGGGCCATATCCTGTTATCTGTTACCTGTATGGGTGATGGTGACATTGGCCACCTGAGAGTGGTATGTGGACCATATACCAGGTGTACCATGGTGTAAAGACAGTGTACACAGCACCCATATCCCCCACTGGATATTGTACATACTGGAACCCAGCTACATACTCTGAGATACCCACTATCACACAGTGGCCACAGAGCAAAAACAACCCATTGCATATCACAACAGTGGTACCACAGGGATATGCATGTGATGCACACACTACAGGCATAGTAGGGTGTTGCATTGCATTGCCACACCTATGGGCGACAACAACAATATCCATACTACTGTGTGGCAATGTGTATTGTAATAGGAGTATGTGGACATGGACCGGTGTACCCTACAGATATGCACCCATGCACATACACACACACACGTGGCAGACCTCAATGGGATTGCCATGCCTACCAGCCCATTGGTGCAACACTGTTGTGCTGGTACTACAAGGCACATGTAGCTGTTAGGGAGTGGAGTGTAACAGGCTACATGTTATGTTAATGTGGTTGAGAGGCACCACACACTATATGAGTCATACAAATAGGCATCCCCCCTGCCAAATATGTCCGCCTGTAATACACTACCAAGTGTTGGTGATCCCATAACCAGGGCTAGTGGCAACATAGGCACATGATGTTACCTGTTCTACATCCTACCTGTATGATGTCAGGCTGTTATTGGTAACATATCATGCAGTGCATTCTGGGTCCCATGGGAAATGTATTATGTGGAAGCCATCAACATTACCAGGCTTCATAGTTTCATAGTTTCATAGTTTAGTACTAGGCTATCTGCCCTTGGGCATTTATAAGCCTAGCCATAGTGATGTGGCTTTCACCACCCCCTGTAATGGTACAAAAGTGTACAGAATAGATTTAGAATACTGTTCCTCTGTCTAGTAGTGACACAGTGAAGACCCCCTTACATAATAGAATTAGTTTACTGTGCCTCTGTCTAGTAGTGACACAGAGATGACCCCTGGGGTAAACCTAGGATCTCCCATCCACTCGTCAAGATTTCTCTTGAAGAGAGTCAGTGAGGGGCTCTAACATGAACTGGGATTCTGTTCCAGAGTATGGGAAGCCTCTGAGTTATGAATCTGTCCCTCCAGCATGTCCTATTCATATTTGTGCTGAGGTTTAAATCTTTAGCTCTCGTGGTTCTGACGGATTTGGATTTTTTGAGGTGGAGAATGTCCATCAATTCCTGATTGGACATGGCCTTGTACGTCAGGCACAGATCACCTCTGAGTAGGTGGTATGCTACTGAATAGAGCTGGAGTTTCTTTAGTCTGGCAGCATATGACATATGTTGGAGACCCTTGATCCTCTTGGTGAGGTACTTTTGGGGTCTCTCTAGCTGTTGCAAGTGCCTGGTGAGGTACATACCAAATAGGGCATTGTACTCAATCATGGGCCTGATAAGGGAGGAGTATAGGGGTACAATGACCTTCTTTGATCTGGATGTGAATCCCTTCATGATAAGGTAGGCAAGGTAGAAAGTCTTTCTAACCACTTTGGCAACATGGGTGTCAAATGAGAGGTCACTATCGACTTGGGTCCCCAGGTCTCTGATTATTTTTTCCGTACTCAGTGGGTTACTGTCTATGTGATAATTTGTGGGTACTTTGTTTTTCCCAAAGGGGATGACTATACATTTTTTGGCATTTAGTTTAAGGCCATGACTCTGGCACCAGTTGTCCATTTCAGTGAGGCCTTTCTGTAGGATGTATGTGTCAGCTGGTGTATCGACTATGGTGCCTAGTTTGCAGTCATCTGCGAACTTTGTCAGCCACGACCCTCCCATGTTTGCTTTCACATCTGAGGAAATAAATGCCAAACAAGAGGGGTCCCAGGACAGAGCCCAGTAGGACACCACTTGTTCTATCCTTTAGCCAGTTTGCAACCCATCTTGTGACATATGGATTTACATTTAAGCTGTTGAGCTTGTCTATGATGCCTGAGTGGGGTATTGTGTCGAAAGCTTTAGCCAAGTCCAGGTAGGCTGTATGGACTGCTTTGCCCTCGTCAATGGCTCTAGTGACTGTTTTGAAAAAGTCAACCAGGTTCAAAAGGCAGGATCTGCCCTTTACAAAGCTGAACTGGGTGGGATCAAGTGTCTGTAGGTCCCCAATATCTCTGTTTATGAGTTCCATAATGATTCTTTCCATAGCTTTGCAGACCAGGCTGGTTAAGTTATTGGGGTGGTAGTTACCAGGGTCTGTAGAGGTGCCTCCTTTGTGGAGTGGGACTACTGTTGCTGTACGCCAGTGTTCAGGTACATATCCTGTAGTAAGGCTAAGGTTAAATAGCATTTTTATGTGCGGGTTTAGCTCCTCTTGGAGTTCACGTAGCATGCAACCCGGGATACCATCTGGTCCCATTGATGCTGTGTTTTTAGCTTTGCTGAGGGCGGTTCTCACCTGGACATC
Source organism: Protopterus annectens (assembly GCF_019279795.1). Taxonomy (NCBI): domain Eukaryota; kingdom Metazoa; phylum Chordata; order Ceratodontiformes; family Protopteridae; genus Protopterus; species Protopterus annectens. Next base: position 552,777,430 of record NC_056730.1, on the reverse strand, counting down.
TGAGATGACAGGGAGGTTACATTCAGCTGGGATAAGTATTTCTTCTTTTGGGGGTGAGGGAGGGGAGAAATTTGCACTGAACCTGTCTGCCAGAATGTTTGCAATATCTGTGGGTTCAGTGTATTTTTTTGTCATTGTGAACTAACTGAGCATATCTGAGGGTTTCCGCCCAGGTTTCTAACATAGCAGAAGAAGGCCTTGTGGTTATCTTTAGTGTCCTTAGCGATTTTTCTCTCAAAGTTGGCCTTGGATGTTTTTATGAGAGAACGTAGCTTTCTACTAGTGCTGATCAGAGATGCCTTCTCTTTATGGGATTTTGCTCTGTCGTGCAGTAGCTTCCTTCTTTGTTTGTGACTGGGGTCCACCAGACAGGATGCCTGCCCTTGGTGGAGAAGGTCTTGGTTTTATTTGGGATTGCATGATCCATGCATTCTTGGAGATGTCCGTAGAAAGCATTTGTGAAGGATTCAGCATTGTGGGATGTGGTTTCCACTGGCCCAGTGGGCTTAAAGGATACCATCTCAGTTTTAAGAAGTGCAAAGTCTGCTTTTGAGAGGTTTTTCACTGTAGTCTTTTGTGTTGGGGGTGGAGGTGGGAAATGTATATCCAGGGTGATTAGTTTGTGGTCAGATCTCACTAGTGAGGGGTATATTTCTGGTGTGGAGCACTTTGTCCCCATGTTTGTGATGATCAGGTCTAGTATATTATCTCCCCTTGTGGGAGAGGTGACTAGCTGTTCCATTGCATTTGAATTTATGAATTCCAGGAACCTTTGGGCTAGGGTGTTTGGGCTAGAATAATGCACCCAGTCTATGTTAGGATAGTTGAAGTCTCCCAATATGATGGTGTTTGGTGAGACATTCATATCCTCCAATGTCTTCAGGAAGGCTGAATGGGGTTCTTGAGATTGGGAGGGTGGTCTGTAACATGCTACTAGTTGTATAGCAGTTTTGCCTACGGTTAGTTGCACCTGGATGTTCTCTGATGCTTCATGTGTTGCCACTAACCTGGAGGTGTGGGTGTCCTTGATGAATATGGACACTCCCCCTCCCTTTTTGGTTTGGCCCGAGTTTTGGGGCCGAAAAGCATGATACAAGGTATAGCCTGGTAGTGCTGGGGTGCTCTCAGGAGCCTTGAACCAGGTTTCAGTTACTGCACAGACATCGATGTTCTCCATACTGAGGAGTGCTTTGAGAGCCTGCATCTTGAGATTTAGACTTCTGACGTTGACCAGCATTACCCTTAATTTTTTTTTCCATTTTTGTTTTCTAAGGAGGTGGGTTTGTCTTTTGAGCCTTGCCTAAAAAAGGCACTATGGGGGTGGCAAGAGCCTTAGCCAATATCTGGAAGCCCAGTGGTGACAGATGCAAGCCGTCCCTTGCGAAGCAGTGTGGCTTATCCAGCATGTCATCCCAAGCAGACAGACATTGGATCCCCCTAGAATGACACCAGTAATTGAGCCAATTATTAAAGCTGATCATCTTGTCTTTGTATTGTGGCATCATTCTTGGTGAGGGCAAGATGCTGCTCAGGGTCAGGGTCATACCAGCCTGGGCTACATAATCAGAGAGCTCCTCTATGTCTCTTTTCATGTAGTCCAGGGAGGTATGTCTCAGGTCATTCACGCTGGCATGGACAATGACGGAGTCATATTTGTACTTGCTTTGGAGTGACCTGAGTGCGTGTGTTATGTGGCGCGTCCTAGCTCCCGATAGGCAGCTCACCATTATCCTCTCCTTGTTCAGCTTGGTAAGTGGAACGTCAGTGTGTCTGACTATAGAGTCACCTATTACTAGTGTGTCAGGCATGGTGTTTGGCCTTAAGGGCTGTGATTGTTTGACACACTGATTCATTGAAGTATGTGTTGCATGTGTTATGTTTTGAGGTGGTGGATTTTTGGGTGTCTGCTTTGGGAGCCTCTGTTGTTTTGGTAAGTTTTTTGTTAGAGCCTCCAAGTATGTCTTTGTGTTATTATGTGTTTGGTTTGCAGTTGTGGTAGGTCTATGTGGGACTGGGTTTGCTGTGCGTGCGGTTACCTTCTCCTCCTGTCTGCTCTTGCCAGTCCTGAGTTGAGAGAGTTCAGCCTCCAGTTTGGCTATATAGTTGCATCTCTCACATGTATTTGTGTTTGTTGGGAGGAGGCGAGGGTTGGCTGTGTACATGAGACAATTGTAGCATTGTCTCAAGATTCCCAGATTAACCAGCTGAACCGGAGAGGATGATAGTAGTCTACCACTCGACATGCTAGAATATTGTAAGGGAGTGCTGTGCCTTTAAGGGAAGTGGGTACTCACAGGGGTGGTAGGTGGATGTAGTGCTTACTTTAGTTTGAGAGTGCTTACTTAGAAGAGAGATTTTGAGAATAAGTGCTAGGCTTATAATAAATCGAGTAGACTGATTGTTATAAAAGTAGAGCTTTCTTAAGGGAAAATTTGAAGAGCAGACTTGGCAGAGCCAGAAAAAGTTTAACCTTGTTTAACCGGTGCTGCGCTATGCGCACAATCGTGCAAAGCTGCGCAAATGCGGATTTTAAACAGGGAACTTTAAAAGAGCTAGAAATGGTCCAAAACAACCAATTACTACAAGCTCTTGTGCTGAGGTCACTCCTTTAGGGACAGATAGGCTGCTCAAGGCTCCCCACTCCCACTGGTGAGCAAAGAAACTTCCTTCTATCCAAGTAAGGCAATGGACAACACAGGAACTAGACCACAGCCCAGAATACAGCAAAGCCTGTATACTGGTCTAAACTAGTCGAGGAGAGGTGGGAAAACAAGGATATTTTTTTATTTTTTTGTTTTTGAGATAGAAAGCACACATAAATGCAGGAAACAGTAATAAATCAGTTAGACAGGCTAGCACACTATAGTGGGCAGCCTCAACAGTTAAATTTAACAAACAAACAAACAACTTTTGACCAATTTTCGACTCAATGTAACTTTAAGTGCAGATAATATATAATGCAACAAACAGCTAAAAAAACAGTTAAAGCTTGTTTAAAGTAAGCAAGAGAAGGTATTTTAGGTAAAAAACAGCAAAAAATACTTAAATCAGGAAAGTAGTCACATTTCTCAGTTCTCTGCTGCTAGGACCACTCTGCAGGACCACGAGGAGCTGTTTCTGAGTAGTATAGCCAGAAAAAAATGCTCAGAGGCGGATTTTAAACATGAAACTTCTAAAGAGCTAGAAATGGTCCAAAACAACTAATTACTACAAGCTCTTGTGCTGAGGTCTCTCCTTTAGGGACAGATAGGCTGCTCAAGGCTCCTCACTCCCACTGGTGAGCAAGGAAACTTCCTTCTATCCAAGTAAGGCAATGAACAACACAGGAACTACACCACAGCCCAGAATACAGCAAAGCCTGTATACTGGTCTAAACTAGTCGAGGAGAGGCGGGAAAACAAGGATATTTTTGTTTTTTTTGTTTTTGAGATAGAAAGCACACAGAAATGCAGGAAACAGTAATAAATCAGTTACACAGGCTAGCACACTTTAGTGGGCAGCCTCAACAGTTAAATTTAACAAACAAACAACTTTCGACCAATTTTCGATTAAATTTAACTTTAAGTGCAGATAATATATAATGCAACAAACAGCTAAAAAAACAGTTAAAGCTTGTTTAAAATAAGAAAGAAAAGGTATTTTAGGTAAAAAACAGCAAAAAATACTTAAATCAGGAAAGTAGTCGCTTTTCTCAGTTCTCTGCTGCTAGGACCACTCTGCAGGACCACGAGGAGCTGTTTCTGAGTAGTATAGCCAGAAAAAAAACACTCAGAGGTGGATTTTAAACAGGGAACTTCAAAAGAGCTAGAAATGGTCAACAGACACAGATATGCAGATACAGGTATACATACACATAATTATATATGTTTGTATATATATATATATATATATATATATATATATATATATATATATATATATATGTGTGTGTGTGTGTGTGTTTGTGTGTGTGTGTGTGTGTGTATGTGTTCATACGCATGTGACTACACATACACACGCAGTTATATGTACAGTACAAAACATAAGTGGTAGGTGCACACAATATGGAGCAGCCACTATGCCTACAGTTGACCCCTGAACGAATGGACATTGTATGTGCCACCCATACAAATGACAATCGTTGCCTGTAACATACACCCACAGAGAGGTCATAGGTGAAACAACATCCACAGGTTTGCAAACATGGTAACCTGTCATCATGTACTATTACAGTTCTAAATGCCATGCCATATAGCAGTTCAGACACTGATAACTATATCAACGGAGTGATGCTACAGTGGACCAGTTACACTCCTACATTAGGCTGGAAAGGTTCACAGCTGTTGCTGTCCAGGCCAAGCCATTCACATTGTACAATAGGAAAGACACACTGGGTCACAAGATACCTCACAACTGACAGTATGTACTCCAGGTGTGTAGTTCAGCAGCCTCTATCTACATACTGTACAAACACAGTAGGTGGTATAGACATCTTATGACCACATGGGTTGTAACTGCTACATAACTTGGCATAACTGACACCATCACGTGCACACCAACACACAGAACAGTTTGTATGGCAGGGGCAGTAGTCCTGCATTACCCAGATCCATGACAGTAATGTGTATATAGGTGAATATATGGTACTGTACATCCAGATACCTTAAGGCAGCCCAGCCCTGTAGCAGCCTAGGTCTTTTCTGGTGCTCCCCCCTAGAGTCAATTATACAGGGCCATATACCACTGTTACACTGGGTTCTGCAGTGCATGAGGGCACACATGTATTGTGTAGGTGGCACTCTCACATATATGGCCTTAGCCCCACCATATGTGTGAGGGTTACAATGGCAGTGGACTGATGGCAGACATGGCAGTGTGTTATAATCCCAGCCCACTATGGATCAACCGCTGACAACATGACATATGTGCACAACTTGGTATGTAGGTGATGGACAGAAGCTGGAATACAGGCACACATGTGGACCACTTTTGCCATACACTACGCAAGGTGCAGGTGTTAAGGATAGTCTGTAACATACCCTTAGTCGGGGAATTGCTGGTATGGACGGACATGGATGTAGCTATGTACTGGTAACATGCAACACACACACTGCCAGTGTATTATCTGACACAAGACCTCTGAGATGGACAGACAAGTCATGATAGGCACAGCTCCGGCTGGCATGAGGGTAGGCTCACAGTTGTGTGCTATGCAGATGGACTGCATTGCATGGCAAACTAGTATGTAGACCCACACCCTGTAACACCAGTACTGTACAAAGCATAACACAACTCCACTCGCAGTCTGTCTGTACTTCCTGATCCTCCTACAAATATGTGTCTGCCCTGAATGTGCTGGTTCTTCTGTATGGGGTATTGCTACATGCTGTCTGTAGCACTGCTGCCCACACACACAGGATGGATGCCCATCACACAGGAGATGTAATGGGACTGCACACACATGATGTGGGAATCAATAGTGGGTGGTTGCCATGACCGTGTTAACTGGGTGTAGTACATATGTGTAATAGTGTATCTGGCTATCTGGATAAGTATATGTGCATATATTCCTACCATAGTTCCTGGACATGAAGTGTAGGCCAACTCCAGCCCGTATGTTCCCAATGTCGTAGTTGCAGGGGATGTCAGGTATCTCTAGCAGGTATACTAGTAGGCTATTGCTATTGTCATTGGGATTGTCTTCACAGACATGGTGTATGTGGCAGGTCACATCTGCTCATAGCATGTGTGCCATTGGTTACTGAACTACATCCAAAGGACATCAGTGTACAGTACTGTTGCTAGCATTTAATGCCACTGTGGACTGCAGCAGAGATATTGGCCAATATATGTGGGGATCTGACACAGTCTGTACATTCCAGAGGTATACCCATACACCCTTTGTGCTACACATGTGTACTATGCCTGAAAATATGGATGTTGAGGGCCATGTAGATGGGTATAACACATAATGACAGGTATATAATGTCCTCCATAGGTCATGCATTCACACATTCCTGCCTGGCCTGTAACGGTATGACCACTGGTACAGGGGTGCCATAGCCACATACTACACAATAGGTATTGACATACTTCTGCACTGCATCCCATTGCCCTGTCTGACATACAGGACTGTTAAGGGAGGTCCGGCAGCAGGACATCTGGCTAGTATCTGCACATGACATCCCACTGGGTAGGTACACTCAGCTGCTAGGCATGTCACAATGCACTGTGCAGGCTGCAGGTAGACTGGTTTAACACTGGCCTACACCTCCCAAGGGGGAATGCACATGTACCTGCATATAAAATAGGCTCCACAGGCATGTCATAGCACAGGATAGGATACACCTGTATGACAGTGCATATCCACGACCAATGTGAACACAGCCACAGCCACATATGGTTAGCTAGCATGGTATTACAGTATATGGAGTATGTGTTCGACACCATCCTCATATGTGCCACTCACAGACTGCCCTACATATACTGGCCTGCTACACAGTTTGGTCTGGTGGCTGTCTGTGGTATGGAACGCATGTGTTTATGGCCCTACAAACATGTATGCCACTACAATACCATACAGTGGGGCAGTATGTAACATCTGATAGTAGGGGAACTAGAACAATATCATCTACCACAGTCTGTACACAGGCTGAGGTACATATCAACACTACAAACACTGTCGACATTCACCATACATACATAGATCACAGTACTGTACGAACATCCTTAGAATGTGCAGGTAATGTAATGTAATGTAATCCCTACTGTACATAACATGTGTAGCAGTCAGATATATCAGTGGCTTGTTCTCAGATATGATGTCACAAAGTATGGTGTACAGCACATATGTACCACTTCATGCACAACATATGTACAAAAGTTGACAGAGGTGTGGCTGGGAGCACATACACAGGGCCAATATTGAAATGTTGCTGTGATTACCACATACATTTACTGTTGTTACAGGGTGGTTGCAACATATGTCCTTTGAGGCATATGACGTCTATGACTATCACAGCTTTCTCCATCTACTGACTGCAATCCTCACACTACCTTCAGCAGTCAACAGCTAGATGCTCTGTGGGTGACACATGCAACCATGGACACAACACTGCCCAGGCTGCAGATTACCCTACAGATGGAGATTCCCCATCAACATGGAACTGACATGGCAGGTATTGCAACATGTACATCAGCCATATCCACACAAACACTGTGAAAACAACATTATTACAAATGCAGTATAGCGGGACATACAGGCTGTAGTCAGGTCAGGCATGTCCACCTCCCATGTGATGCACTGTTTCCACAGCGTATGTTGTTAGATGTACCCTGCAATCCATCTGGGAGGCTTTTTGGCACACAACAGATCTAGTTCCTGCTCACAGTGGGTGACAAGGGCAAACACCACCATGATGTTCCTGGGTGTTGGAGTGTGTTTCCATACAATTGGTGATGGGGATGTTACCACAGCTGTTTCACATGCAATCCACTAGGGGAGGGCTGCAATTCGTGCAGAAGCCATCATCTGATCATGAGCATTACTTACATTACACATGCTGCTGCCTAAGCAAAGCAGGTGTAGGTGTCCATGTCCACCTGAGGGGGGGTGGGGAATGCAGACAGAGGCTAATACGTGTCAGGGAGGGGTGGAAGGCATGGTTGTGTCACATACCTAGCAGCACAGGGTATCAAACCCCTGATGACTATGTAGTGCTAGCACAGTTCACTGCAATTATTGGATGCGCCACATGGGTTACCTGTTGTGGAGCACTCAGAACATATATGTGATGGTGAGTTACATCTGCAACAGGGATACAGTAGCTGTATGGTAGGTGACATACATGTGCCTGTCGGCATGAATAGGTGCCAGCATCAACACAGCCACACTCTCACAAGGGCACACACACTTTGACACACATGGCAGGACCAGGTGCACAACTCATCGGTTGTGGGATTGCCACATCACATCACTGTGCAGGTATCCCATGCATCACACAGGTCATACGGGGACTGTATGGGCAAAGGGTATGGGAAGGTGTCTGACATCAGACAGCATGCTGTAGTATGCCCATGGGGGTTGTAGGGAGTGTGGATGTCAACATCTGCAACATGCAACACACACACAAACACACAGGGTGCCACTACTGACATGCATGTGTGCATGTCTGCCTAGGTGTGCGGTGTTCGACTGCACCAGATGGCTGTCCATGGCTAGGTGATGGGTGTACCTTGGCATCAGGCCACATGATGATGGTCTGCATTGTGGTTCAGGGATGTAGTATCTGCATTTGCCCACACTGGAGGGTATTGTATCCCCCATCTGGTCACCTGGGTGACTCCTGTGTGTGGGCAATGCTGTGCATCACTTGCCATGTCTGTGTTCCTTCATCCATGATATGGACTGCGTCTGGGATGTGCACATCTCCTACATGCATGTACAGTGACATGTGGAACTGTACCTGGGGTGTCCGGCCCATATTGTGAACACAGATTATCATCAGATGTGCCAGTCCTGCCCATTGTGGCGGAAGCTGGTAATGGCCAGCAGCTTTACCCTGCATCTACATGGTGTGCATGGTATCAGCATTCCTTGGTGTCAGTGGCATCTGTCCATACAGGCATGTTGTCAGGCATGGTATGTCTGTTGTGGGTCACATGTGATGGCACCACAGGTGGTACAGTTGTCCATTGGAGAACATGTGGGAGGTGTACTGTCTGCACGTATGTGCATATTGGACAGATGGACTGGGTGTCATGCTCTCTGTGGTCCACCACTGTCACTCCATAGTTACTATTGGTGGCCAATATGCAGTGTACTACTCATATATTGGCTGTTACCTAGGCATGTGTGTGTGTGTGTATGACACATGGGGTGAGAGTGTGCTCTGCGTAATACTGGGGTTGCTAACTGTGATTGCCTGGCCTTGATGTCACATGGCTGGGTATGGCTCTGCACCACGGCCTCTCAGCCATATCACATGTGTTATCCCTGTACAGTGGACATTGTGATATATAGCATGGCTACTATATAAGACATATGCAAAACCCGCTCCACCTTGGCTGCACAGTCATAACCACCTTAACACAGGATACGGGTTACAAACACACACTCACACACACACATCATGTTTGGGAGTAGATCCCCTACCTAAGTAGTGTATGAAACTACAACACTACAACTACACAGTTATAGTAAGCACCAAGGATATTACTGGAGTAGTCCTTGCACAAAAGTGTATTTCACACTGACTAACATCAGCAGGATTGACAAAGTAGGGCATTCAAATGACTGCAAGAGACTAGCCTAAAATGCATTGTTCCCTACACAGACAGTGACACACACAACAGATCTGGAACTACCATGTGTGGGGATGGAACCCAACCATGCAGCTAATTCACACTACGGCAGTACACAGTTACAGCATGCACTACAGAGATTACGGGGCTACAGCTTTCCCTGGGGAGTATTTCTGGGTGGGTGACATCAGCAGCCTTTCTAAAGTTGGGTATGTGAAATGTAAGGGGTGTGACTAACCTAAAAGAATTGCTCTCTACACAGTCAGACATGCGCACACAGTTGGCACTTCGGGGGCTAGAACTCCCAACTAACTCATTAATCATACTATGGTCATACGATGTTACAGGACGTGCTATGGGGATTACTCAGCTATGATCATCCCAGAGGTGTATTTAAAGTTGCGTGACATCAGCAGCCTTGCCAAAGGTGGGTATTCGACTTGTAAGGGGTGTAAGTAGCCTAAAAATCATTGCTCTCTACACAGTCATTGACAGATAGACACACACACATACGCACACATGCACAGTTGCCACATCTGGGGTTTGACCTCATACCTAACTACATTATTACACTACAGCAGTACACAGTTACAGCATGTACTACAGAGATTAATGGGCTATAGCTTTCCCAGGGGAGTATTTCTAGGTGGGTGACATCGGCAGCCTTGCCAAAATTGGGTATGTGAAATGTAAGAGGTGTGAGTAACCTAAAAGCATTGCTCTCGACACAGTCAGTGAGAGACAGACACACACTCACAGTTGCCATGTCTGGGGTTAGAACTCCTACCTAACTAGTCTATCACACAACAGCAGTACACAGTTATGGGACATGCCACAGAGATTACTAGCCTACAACCCTCCCAAAGGTGTATTTCACATTGGATAACCTCAGCAAGCTTGTCAGGGTACCGCTATGTAGTGGCCAGTGTGTGCATGGTCCATACACCATTCATGTAAGGGTGACACACCGCAGGCAGCCACACACGGGGTCATGTGTCACAGGTGTGTGTCTAGGGCAACTAGCTGACAATTTCCTTGTACAGCCATGTTGCACAGCTTGCATGTGGACCACATAACCTGTGGTGCTGACAGGTACTAGTCACTAGTAACTGCAGTGTGTGACATCTGCAACAGATGTGTTTGGGGCCCTTTAGCTGTGTGTTCAGTGGGACAGGCGTGGATGGCTCCTTGTCATGGTCACACTCTTCCACACATCAATATCTATCTACCTTATATTATGGTTTGTTGTCCTTACATATATGTCTGTATTCTTATCCACTGTGTGTGCAAGGTATGAGTGGTGCATGCTGACATGTGTCTGCAGTAACTATTGCAACCGCTGGATATGTCTGGTCCACTGGTGTTTGCATACATGGCCTTCATGTGTTTAAGTGTGTGAGCATGCCCAGTATGACCTTTCAATATGTTGATGAATGACATTGCCTTCATTCTCTAAGTGTGTGAGCATGCCCAGTAAGGTCATCTGTTATGCATGCATGGAGCATGTTCGGTGGTTTGTACTGCACAGCTGACCTTTGCGTTGTACACCGACAGGTAGCATGCTGTGTCTGCAGGGTATCCACCAATCATTTGGCATTGACTGTTGCAACATGTCTGTATAGCGGGGCTACAACTATTTCTATGTTTCTACACAGGATTGGGGGGTGCACCTGACTGTTACTGCATTTCTATGTGAGGTGGGAGGCACACCTGACAGCTGTACACATTTGCTAGGACTGTACTGGTTTGTCCTGCAGTCCGATTCAGTCAGTAGTCTTACCCATCATGCTAGCTATGCCATACCTGTGCACTTCTGTTCTTATCTTTTGATTCCATACACATTAGTTTCAGATTTCCTAGCCATCACAACTGGCATCCCACTACCTGGCCTGCTGTAATGTGTCCATGTAGGCCTGGATGGGGGTCACCTATACCCCGCATTCAGAAGCCATAGTATGGCATTTGTTTGTGTTTGTCTACACCTGTCGTGCTGGATGTGACTGTTGCTGGGTATGTGACACCCCCTCCTAACTGGCATGTGTGAGTCACTTATCTTGTGGGTGTCCCAGTATTGTGGGTGGTGCTGCAGGGCTGCTTATGTCGGATGCACATAGTACACTGCCTACACATGGTTAGGCACAGGTAGTGTAATGTTTGTCATCCCTTTTACTGTATGTGAGAGTCAGAGAGAGGTGCTATTCCCTGGTTCCCTCCAATGTCAGTGTATGTGCTATGCGTTGTTCTTTGCCAGGGCCAGGGCATACTGGGCACACCTCCTTCTGCCTACTGGGGCAGGCTCAGGTTGTTCCTCCTCTGAGTCTGTCTGTGCCTGTGCAGGTCTTGGCATTGGTGGGGGGCTATATGGCTCTGCCCCTTACTGCTCCTGCTGCAGCTGTTTCCACAGGATCATATTGTGTAGCATGGCACATACAAGGATGATTTGAGTACATGTAGTTGGTGAGTACTGCAAGGCTCTACCGGATGTGTCCAGGGACCGGAACCGTGACTTGAGCATCCCAAACACATGCTCTATTATGATTCTTGTTTGTGCGTGTGCCTCATTATGGAGTTCTTGTTCGGGTGTGTGCACGTTTCTGATGGGTGTCATCAGCCACGGCTCTAGTAGCCAGCATCCCCACTGGCAAATTTCTGGTACAACTGTGTCAGATGCCAGATGTGTGAATCGTGATAACTTCCAGGCCAGCTAGCACATACATTCAGTATTATGCCCTGGGCATCGCACATGACCTGGCAGTTGATGGAGGGGAAGCCCTTGCGGTTTATGTAGATCCAACCCTCATCACCAGGTGGTGCTTTGATGCATATGTGCGTGCTGTCTATTGCACCCACTACCTCAGGGTATTCTGCTATTTGGTGGAAGAGATGCATAGTGCTGGCCAATGCCTCACGGATGAGGGGGAAATATACGTGCTCACTGACATGTGCTGACATGGCATCCAGGAACTGGTGGAGTACCCTGGATGCTGATGCCTGTGAGATCCCCATCATATCCTCAGATGGCCTTTGGAAGGTACCTGTAGCTAGTATTCTTAGGCCTATACATACCTTAATTTCCACTGGGATGGGTTCCCCTCTGTTAGTTCTGTGTGTCAGGCATGGCTGGCACAGCTCAACAATCTGCTGTAGGAGGTCCCTGTCCACCTTATAGTGCTCCACTATCTTCAGCTCATGTAGCCCTTGGTAGGTCACCCTGGGTCTGTATGCTCTTCTCTGTCTCCTCACTTTGGGTTGGTCGGCAGCATTCCCATCCTCGCCACCCTCACCCTCTTCCACAAGTCGTATGATAGCTATTGCAACCCTTAACATTTTGCTGTTGTGAGTGTTAAAAGTTTGCCACTTGTTTACAGCAGTGGTGTAGGGTGTGGGAAAAACCAGAGGGGTAGGTGTTTGCATAGTTTATAGTGGAGTTCTGTGCTGGGCTGGGCTGGTCTGCTGCCCGTGTAATTGGCTGGTCCTGATCAGTTTCACCTGGCAGTGAACCTAGTACCCCTTGATTAACTTCCTACTGCTGCTTTCCCTTCCCATTGCCCTTCTGATTCATCCCAGGAGTGCGCCGTGCAATCTGTGTACTGCAATGTGCACACTGCTGATATTTCCTGGGTTCACTTCCTTTATCTTCCTGTAAATCCCATTGCATGGCACGCACACCCACTTACACTTTGTCGTACATGCTAGGCAGGTTTAGCCACACCTCCAGGCTTTGCTGTGCTAAGCTGGGTGCAACCCCGAGCCACAGGGCTTCAATCTGCTGACAGTATGCCTGACACTCCCACACATGATATCACTTACCTCCTAGTCTTGCACTCAGCTATTCATACTCATACACTGTTGGGACCTGCCTCACATGCTGTGGAAAACCGGGATTCACTATCCTTCCCCTCATTTGCATAGAATTGCCTGCGAATGCATAGTTACATGTGTCACACTGTGCCTCCCCCTTAGCAACCACTACTCACTGGCCAAGTTGTCTTTTGCCTGGCATTGACTTGTATGGCGGAATACTGATTTTAGTTAGACTGTTTTAGTTTTATTTTCTTATTTTCTCGCCATTCCCATTTGCGCACCGCTGCCCTATGCTTCAACGGCCGTGATCGGTAAACATATCATAAAAGCTGTATTTTGTACATTTAGCATTATTTACAATGCCAATGGCCTTCTACTTGGCCATTGGCATGCTTCCTTAATGATATGCAGCCTTTATTTGGAGCTGTCATAGCTCCGTTTTGGTGTTTGCAGTATCGTACTTGGTTACTAACCGAGTACATTTCTGCATATTACGCTAGTCCTGCACACCCTGATTCCTGCTTCATGGGTGGCATATTTACCTCATTTGCATGGTTTTCACCTGCAAATGGGGTGATTTGCATATGGGGGCTGGGAACGTGCAGCATTAGTGCTACAGCGCTCGTGCACGTCAGAAGTGCTCGTACGTGGATCGCTCGGCCGCCATATTGGCAAATTTTCATCTTACACTAATCATGCATGCAGTGCAAGCTTTTGAGAATCTGGGGAATATACTAATTCCCATCCCTTACCATATATTGTAGCCATTTAATTTGATCTAATTATTTAGATTTGACTGGATTCTATCACTACCATGTTTATCCACATCTTCCGTTTTTCTATGGTAATAACACAACATGATCTGATAGCCTTGTCACTTCAGTTTCAGTTGCTTCACTCTCACATGATGTTTCCTCATGAACTTGGATCTTGTCTAATCTGTTCCTTTTTTACTTTCTTGCCTAGTAAATGTAATCTGTCTTTCGTCCATACATCTTTCTATCTTTCTAGACATCTATTGTCACCCCCAATATTCTCTGGCATTTTTAGTAAAATTATACCTTTCCAAGCCACCTGTCCAGCTCAAAGTTTAAAACTATATTAAAACTGCATACCCCTATTAGGCTGTCACCCTCCTTCTTAATTTTTTTTGTTAGTCTTAATACAGTGTTCCAACGTTTTATCTCACCTGAGTTCGAACCATAGTATGAGGCAATTGGTGTCCCTTTTTGTTTGCAGCAGCTTCTGAAAACTACCTATCTATGTCTCTCTCCTTCTAAGCTTTGTTCCATTTTCAAATGTAGCTTACTTTCTCAAAAGGATACCTACTCCCACCTTATTCCCTTTCTGACAACAATCTGCCCTAAACCAGTGGTATCCTTTGTCTTTCAAGTTTGCCATTTCTCATTTGCATAACTGTAACTCCTGCAAACACAGCAAGTCTTTTTTCCTCCCTTCTTATTTTCTCCAGTATTCTTTTCCTTTTTACTGGTCTGTTAATGACTTCCTGCATTCCATGCAAGACTAAAAAGTCATATCTACTCTCCCCCATAAGTAATTTACCTACATCTCAGTAGGCCATTCTCCTAATAAGCAGTCTGTAGCACCTCCAACCTCTCAGCAATCCTGCAACCATTTATCCTTTTAATTTTTATTTCCATTGGTACACATGGGAAACCTTTCTTCCTGGACTATTCACACTTTATTTTAATGACTTCTGCATGACCACATTGCTCCCTTGGAAAAACATTAGTTTCTTTCCTTTTGCCTTATTTTCTTATCTCTGTCTTGAAACCGCATTGATGAGTAGACAATGCAGAATACATCTACTACTATGAACTGTTTGCAGTATTTTTTTAAAAGCTTTCAGCTTGCATTTTGACCAACAGTCAATCAACATTTTTATTTAATGTTATACTATAAAAATCTAATGCATCACTTCATGCTGCTAACAATAAAATATCACTTAGAAAAAAAATTACAGTAACAGCCTAACAAACTGTAATATCTCAGCACACCAGACCTCTCAACTGTATAGATTTTCATAGAATATCTATATTTTTGCCTCATATTTTTGGTGTGTTCCTCCTAAAATCTGTACTTTTCTGACAAGTAGCTGAGGATTGAAGTCATTAAATAATGACAAACATTTGAGTTTAAGACTCCACATCCTTCAGAAAATTCATGCTGATGCAAAACATATTGTTCTATCAACTTTCTAAGTTTGTAAGAGCAATATTTAATATCTGTCCCTATTTGTCCCCCCATCATTTTAGGCTTTGTCCAGATTTTTTGCTCTAAGGGGTTGAGAGTTATGCAGGACACACATTCAAAATTTTGTCCCTGTGCTAAAGTTAAAAGAAAAATAATGATAGACTACAAACAGGTGAAATCAGATAAATGAAGAATGAGAAGGACAGTCAAATACTTCTACAAAAATCACTCTTAGTGCCTCAGGATTTTTATTAAAGGTGTTGGACTGCTTTTTGTTGTTCTTTATTGATTAAAAGTAAAGTAAACCTGTCTGACCTGCAACAAAGAAATAGGTACACTACTAATGCAAACTACAATTATCAGGTGCTTTAGTATGCTATATCCTATCCCCATATCTTAACACTAGAAAATACATTTTTTCAGGAAAATGAAAATGAAGCCTTCTCTTGGATATAAAACAAACACATTATGCATAATTATATACTGTAACATTAGGTATTGTACAAACCTTCAGAATAATAAGTAGTTTATTTTATTTATTTATTGTCATTTGATAACTGGGTTGGTCCAACTTAGCCAAAGGCCCATTTTTAGTGGAGAACCAAGGAGAAAAGCTCCAATTACAATTACAGACATTCAAAAAAAACAGTAATTAATGCAAAGACTAAAATTACAATAGCAATATTGACAAGAAACATTTACATAAAATTAAATCAACAGAGACAAAATATTTATATATAAGTTTCAAAAAATCCAATACAATGGCAGCAGGATAAACCCTGAGTAGGAATATTTACAAGAACCTCATTGTAGATATACTGTAAATTTGAGTGTTAGAAGAGCAAGAAAGAAAGGAAGATAAAAAGAGAGAAAAAGTAATCAAAAGTAGACTTTAGGAAGAAATAAGTTAGAGATCAGGTCAGAGCTTGGTAATGGTAGGACCAGGTCTTAAGAAGGTAATGTTTGAGTTGTAGTTTGAAATGGAACTTATGGGGAATACTTCTTATTTTAAGTGGAAGGGAGTTCCAGGTGTGAGCTACTGAGTATTTATATAGGGACTTACTGATATTTTTTGAGGGTTTGTAAATGTCAAGAAGGTGTGCAAAGCTGACGTTAGGGGTTATATAGAGATACAATATTAGAGATGGGGAGACAGGAAGTGGGATTATAAAGAACTGAATGTGTGATATGCAGTTGAGAAAGAAACAATTGCTTAGGGAATTCAGGCCATTGTAATGACTTAAGAGCAAGGCAGTGGTGGGATTGTAGGGGAGATTAGAGGTAAATCTAACTATTTTATTGTATGCTTGCTATTGTTTAGAGATAAGTGAAGACTGAAGGTTAGTAAAAACTGGAGCTGCTGCATACAAAAATGGGGTAATAGGAGAGACAGGGCAAGGGAGGATGTGATGGATGGTGAAAGCAGTTTGTACGGTACAGGAGATTAAGTTTCCGGTGTTTTTTTTTTTTTTTTTTTTTTTTTGTTATGCAATGATGGATATGTATGTCAAAATTTAATTCATTGTCAATTATAACACCAAGTAATTTAGCATGGGGTTCTGGTCTGATAGTGGTATTGCTGAGGGAGGTAATAGAGAAAGTGGATTTGTGTGGTGCCAGTGTTTTAGGAAGGAAAAGTGGAAGTTCAATTTTTTTTGGATTTAGAATTAGCTGATTATCAGTGAGCCAGGTTTCGAAGGATGTAAAAGTGTCTTGGGTAAGAGCAAGGAGTTCTGGGATGCTGTGGGCAGTGGTAATAAGGGTCAAGTCATCAGCATATTGTAAGAGTGTGGAGTGGTTAGTAGCAGAGGATAAACTGTTAGTAAGAATATTGAATGAGAAAAGAACCAATATACAGCCTTGGGGGACACTGGTGTTAATAGGAAGAAACAGGGAGGTGATAGTTTTCCAGTGTATAGATAGTTAATCTATTAGATAAGTAGCTAGAAAAACAGCTTAAAGAGTGGGTGGAGAGATGAAGGTCATAGAGTTTAGTTATCAGTTTACAGTGAGAGACAGTATCAAATGCTTTGGAGAGGCCAAGGAATAAGCAGGAAACTAGTAGGTTGTTGTCTCGGGCTTATGCTACTGTTTGGGTGAATGTGAGTAGAGCTGTTGATGTACTGTGGTGGGGTCTGAAGCCATGTTGGGTTGGAGTAAGAAAGTTATTATCTTGCAGGCATTTAAGTAGCAGAGTCTGGACACACTTTTCTAGAATTTTGGAAAGGAGGGATAGTATAGCAATGGGCCAATAATTGGATGGGTCAGTGGAGTTTCCTCCTTTGTGAATAGGGATTGTGTAGAAGGATTTCCATACATCTGGGACAAGAGATTCAGTAATAGAATGATTAATAAGGCTAGAGACAGGGTAAGCGATAGCATTGGCAGCAATTTTAAGAAAGTAGGAAGGCAGATTGTCAACAGAGGGAGAGCAGGGCTTAAGTTTATTTAGTTGGGATTTGAAGAAGGCAATGGGAATTGGTTGTAGGGAGAATGTATTGGAGGAAGGAGGACTAGGATGTAAAGGTAGAAAGGAGTGAGTGGAACTATTTGGATTTAGTTTTTGGATTGTTACAGTAAAGTAATTGTTTAAAAGAGCAGCAGTCTCTGAGGCAGCATTCAGAGGGAACACATTGGGGGTAGGAAGATTACCAGGGTGGAGGATTTTATTTATGCTAGACCAAAATATTTTAGGGTTGTTATGTAGGCTACTTTGGTTGGAGGCAAATAAAGTTTTTTGTCTCTGATAACTAGTTTTTTACACCTGTTTCTAAGTTCCTTGCAGCAATGGAGTAAGTAAGGAGTTTTATTTCTGGCCCAAGTTTTCCAGGCAGCATCCCTCTGATGCATGATAGAGCATGTTTGCTTAGTTAACCAGGGAACATATTTTGATTTTACCATGATTTTCCTGGAAGGTGCCATGGAGTTTAATACATCTAGAAACAGAGTTTTGAAAGAGGTTACAGCATCATTAAGTGGGAGGTTTTTAAGGAAGGATCAGTTTACGCTAGACAAAAGTGGAGATGAAATTGTCAGGATTGAAGTGAGTCAGATCACAACATTCTCTGTAAAGGTGTTCTTTGTGAGGGTGTTGGGAGTATATATGGCTATAAATAGGGTAATGATCACTTAGTGAGTTAGGCAGAATGACAGGGTTATGGTAGAGACAAGGGTCAGAAGTAAGGATCCAGTCTATTAATGATCCTGAAGTAGAGCTTCTGTTGGACCTGGTAGGGGAAGATATTAGTTGGTGGAAGCCATACAGATTGAGACTATGAGTAGGAGACAAGGAAGAAAGAATGCTCCAATCTATATTTATGTCACCAAATATAATGGTTTCATAAGGGACATTTAGGTTGAGCCAGGAGAGAACATTTTCAAGGATAGGGATGTTGTCCCCTAGAGGGATGTAGATGGATACAATGGCAAATTTTTATAGGGGTTAATGTGACAGTTTACTATTAGTATTTCAGCAGGAGCAAATCTAGGTATGGAAAGTGAGAGCAGAGGTTGGTCAGAGTAGAGGATAACAACACCTCCACCTCTTTCATTTGCTCTGTCTACACAGAAGACATTGCAGCCTGGGGGAAGGATTTCTGAGTTAAAGATGTGAGGTTTTAACCAGGTTTCTGAGAAGGTTAAGATGTGGGGGGTGTTGAGTTCAATACATTAATGCAAGTCTGTAGTTTTGTTAACAATGCTTTGGATATTTGTTAACAATGCTTTGGATATTTAGAGAGAAAATAGTAAGGGTTTTAGGAGATGGACTTTGGATTTGGGCCATTGTTGAGGGGGTTTAGATGGAGGGGTGGTTGCTTGTATGAGGTGGTGATGAGTGGTCCAGGGTTGGGGTGAATGTTGCCATCCAGGAGCAGTGTATCAATGAAATCAGTCATTAAGGAGAGTAGGCCAACTGTGCAAGGAGTTATGGGTTTTGTAAATGTAGAAACTGAAATATTACGATAAGTCTTAATTGAATAGTGGGTGGTAAGAGAGACAGGAAATAGGTGAGGAGAGATTAGAAGTGTGTGAGGGTAGTTATGTAGGTGGTGGTTGCTTGAGAGGGTTGGTGTTACTATGTAATGCAGAAGTATATGGTATGAAGTAGCTAGTGCTAGTAGGAGGAGAAAGGGGATAAGAAAGTGGTGAGGTGACATAACAGGAAAGAGTTGGGTAAATGTTAGTAAGAGCAGTAAGGTGTAGGAGGTTTAAAGAGAAATAGGTGATTGACAGACAAGGGGGCTAAGGCAGACTTGAGAGGAGGAGATTAGGGGAGGGTATATGAAATTAAGTATGGTAGGAGGGGATTAAGGTATATGGGAGGGGGAGGAGAAAAAGAGAATTGGGATGGTGAGGGGATTGGCCAGAAATGAAGGGGGTGGAGAGTAGAGAATTATAAAAGAAATGAAAGTGGGGATGGGTGGGAATGGGGGTAGGGTATGGGAACAGAGTGAGCATTGGTGTAGCGAGGGTGAATGGAACAGGTTGACCCAGCAAGGAGAAAGCACAAGAGGAAGGAAAAAAAACAATCAGTAAGGTAAGTTGAGTGAGCAGGTAACTCAGAGGAGCCCTATGCTGGCTGAAAAGGGAGAAAAAAGCAGGTAGTATGTAATTAGTGAAGAATACGTATTGAGGGGGAGGGAATGAAGGCTATGACTCTATTGAGAGGGGCTAAATACTGTATCATAAAACAGATAAGTTAAGCAAAATGTGTCAACAGTGAAATGGATGAAAGGGGTGGGCATGGGCAAAGAGGAAGAAAGTTTAAAGCTGTCACCCCTAGGGTATGCACTCTAGCTGATTGTAACAGATTTTAACAAGGCATAACAGTAGTCACAAAAGCAGGCACTTACACTACACATACGTGGCAACAGCAACGTTCCCAGAATTAAAGCTGGTGCTGCAGTCTATTTTGTGATGATTGCTGGTTATAGTTTCCTTTGCTTTTAGCTGGAGTGAGAGGAGTCCTTGCATGGAAGGGGGAGGACCCAAAGTGGCCAGGTGCTCAATGGCTCTAAAAGTTGCAAAGAAGACAAAAGGAAAGAATATAAGACTAAAAGCAATAAAATAAGCACATCAAAATAAACATAGACATCATAAATACTGTTCAAAAAGCAGAGCAAGTTAGCATAGCCTTTTAAAAGTCACCAAAAGAAATACATTGAGACTCTACAACCAAACCAATTTAGCAGCAGTCAGTGTAACTAGTTAGAATATCCCATTGCCAGGCGATATTGCAACAATGTAGCAGTTTCACCAGTTTACCGTAAATAGTATTTAGCATTTTACAATGTATTTTTAACTTACAGAAACACGGTATTCCATAGCAGCAGTCAGTGTAACTAGTTGGAATATACCATTACCAGATAATATTGCAACAATGTAGCAGTTTCACCAGTATACCATAAATGTCATTTAGCACTTTAAAATATATTTTTAACTTAAAGAAACAGAATAGCGCTTCCTCAACACTGTCATTTAGAGGAACTCTGAATCATGTTTAGTGAAAATGGAAGCAAGCAAAACAAAAACATAAGCTTCTAATATCCAAATATAAACTATGCCAGCAAAATAGAAAATAACTGGAAAGCTGCCTTAAAAAGAAATGACTGTAATACTCTATGTAGGGAGAGTAAGTTTACAGTGTGGAAGACAGCACTGAGAAAAAGAAAAAAAATAATACTATCACTTACTAGAGATGCTACACTCGGAAGGCTTTCCATTGCAAAAGTAGAGCAAATATGACATCCAGGGTTTTTAAAACCTTTGGTGTGTTGTACCTGAGCAATCACTTGGGGGATGGGGGAAGGGACGGAAACAATCAGTTGGAGTAATTACTACTCATACAGTTCTGGATATCATTGAGGACTCTACTCCAATTTCCACAGAACAGTGTCAGGTTAAGTGACTTATTTGCAGTTATGTTGTAGGCAAATGAATGGATGCTGCGGGAATCAATTCCTAGAATACAGGATGAAGCTCACTAACAGCTCACAGTCATAAGCACCTACACTATCTGACAGAGTGCAACATAATCCACTTAGTGGGTAGTGCTTCTTCAGTCTTCTTCCAAGCATACAAAAAAATCCGTATACTGCCTTAATTGTATCATGATACAGGAACTATATCAACCTATCAAATTCTAATATTTCAGCTCCCAGACTCATTGTGGTATCCCTATCTTATGGCTAAAATTAAAGTAAGCCTGTTTAAATTACAAAAAAGAAACATTGCATTACATTAATAAATTATATATATATGAGATCTGTTAGCTTTTTGTATCCCCTTGCTCTCATACCAGAAAGTTAACCTTTAGTAACTGTAAATGATCCAAAACCCATATGCAATATAGCATTTCAAGCATAATTATATACTGTAGCATTTGTAATGTCTAAACCATCATAAGTCACTTAGTGGGCAGTATCTTTTGAGTTTCTATCTTAGTTAAAGAAAGAAGAAAAAAAGTTTTACCTTCTTAATCTCACATTTGGACTTGGTCTTATTCTACCAGAAGTGTATAGAATATTCACACTTTTGCTCTTAGTAGTTCCACCTCCTCACATCATACCTGCCTTTCTACACAGTCAATTCTCCTTCTCCCTTCAGCCTCCTCTTTATCGGGCAATGTTTGGAAATAGATGTGTCAGGCAGTACAAAACAGAGAACACACAGCAGGAACTCTTCAGTGCAGCCATCACGAAACCACTGAAATAGCCCATCCAATACACTTACTTGTAAGTTACTGTACTGTTGGTTCTGGGTGAAGCCTGTTACCCATCATGACTTTCTGGTGACTCATTTATTTATCAGGTATGTATTCCCAATCCTAGTAGCCCTCATCTGCTGAGAGAACCACTCTTGTTTTCTTTCTTTTCCACCTCTTCCAATTTCTTGCACATGGGGCCAGCCCTGCAGTACCTTAATGTTGCAATGTTCACTGTACAGGCCATCTGTTCCATGCTGCCTTTCACAGTATCCACTCTTGTGTGCTGAAGCTGTGCATTTTAACTCTCAAATTACTACCTCCTTGGGAGTCCATTGCCTGCCCTCCCACTATGTGAGTCTTATCCATGAGGCCTAGGCTGTACTATCTGTTGTTAAGTCATTCACCCACGTCTGGATATGTCTCATTACATCACTGCCTCCTGCCCCTTCTCTCAGACTGATTCATCTATCCTCTACCCATTTTTCCGTTTTTTTTGCACATGGGCTTGGTGTGTCACTTCATGATTACTTGGTGACAATTCCACCTCATTCTATATTGTACATCACCATCTATCTTTTTGGCTGAAACCACTATTTGTGATTCAATTACTGTTCATTCTGCTTGCTGCTGTACGGACTCTTCCAAGTTCTGTATGGATGATACTACTGCTCTATGATGTATTGCAGCACCTCTCCATTGGCCCTGATGATATTTACCTCTGGTCTTAGTGATTTAATATCTGATGTCATCTAGTTTCTAGAAAACACTTCAAAATTCTCCTCCACTACACATTCCTTATTTTTCTGCCTCCTTAGGCTACTTCTTTAATATCAGCTTCACACCATCTAAAATGTATTCTTTTCTTAATCCTCAGCTTTTCCAATTGAATATTCTAAAATTGCTTATTAAGGGAGAGAGCTTTCAAGGTAGGCTGCCATTTTGAAATGGCTCAAGAATACCTCCCTGACCTTATGTAGAAGAAATATTGTCTTTGGCACCCCATAAATGTCCAGTTTGCTCAGCATTTTCAGACAGACCTCATCTACTCCTGAAGCCTTGCTAGAGTGGAACTTTGTTGCAATCAGCCCACTGACAGAAATATATCTAGTCCCACCAGCTAAATCTGGTATAGCATCTTCAGAGGATGTGTGCACTGGATTCAGGAAGCCCTCAAAGTATTTCTTCCAATTTCCTAACAGAAATTTAGGATTCTAACCTACACATCTCCACATTTGTTAAAATAAATGCCATAAAAAAAACAGATTCTGAAACCTGCTGATTGATACGCATTCAAAGTCCATTTACAACAGTGCAAACTCTCCATGCTTCCAACATGGTGGTCTGCTCTTACCATTATTATAACTTTTTTCAGAATGGAGGGATTTGCATGGCCCTATGATCCTTAGGACTTTGTCTTCTGGGGCAGTTTCAGTAAATATTTTTTGTTATTTGTAGGTGCACCTAAACAGCCTTCGGCGAGTAGTCATGAATCCATTTTCTGGAACATTATGCTCCTGTTGGGGTTACATTTCATCTCAGAGGACATGGCATTTAATCTGCAGCTTAGAGTGTAACCCCCATAACAGGTCAGTTAAAGAATAAGAGTACCTCATGCAGAATTGGTGAAACTGAGACTAACAGTTGAGCTAGGTCCTCTCATGGCATTCACTAGTCAGCACCTTGTGGTTTAGTAAACCAAGTAAACATTGTAGTTGGGCTTGGCCTGAAAAAGCAATGTAAAAGCAACATTTAAGTTCTAACTTACAAGGCATAGGAAGTTGTCCCCTGCAGTTCTGGATCTGGCCCTCAGAAGAGACCCTTGGTAGGTCTAAGAAGGATTACATGTCCCTAGCTGCATGCTACACAGTTAATGTTTGTGTCAGTAAATGAAAGGGTTGTCTTAATGTGACTTTAAGCTGCTGTGATACAACTTACCTGACTTTTGCGCTAATCATGGATTGAACATAACAAACACTATGGTTCAACTCATTGATGCTGAAAAGTTGATTTGGAAGTTTGGACTCCTTGATTTGATAACCACTATGCATTTCAAAAAAATCTACACATTTGGCATAGCTCTCTACTGTAAATGAAGGATCAGTAGCCCAGGCAGGTATGACCCTAGCCCTGAGTAGCATCCTGCCATCACCCAGAATGATACCACAGTACAAGGACAAAATTATTGACTTCAACAATTGGCTAAGCTTCTGGTGTCATTCTAAGGGGATCCAGTATCTGTCTGCCTGGGATAACATGATTGACAAACCACGATGCTTTGCCAGAGATGGCCTGCACCTGTTGCCCTTGGGATTCCGGATACTTGCTAAGGCTCTTGCCGCCCCAATAGTACCTTTTTTAGGCAAGGTTCAAATGACAAATTCACCACCATAACAGGTACAAGCAAGCGAAATCTGAGGGTAATGCTACTTAAGTATGTGGCCCATCTAATTACTAAAGGGTTTGCATTTAGAAATAAAGAGGTTATGGTGCCCCTCTACATGTCACTCATCAGACCCATCATAGAGTACAATGCCCCATTTGGGATGTACCTCGCAAGGCACTTCCAACAGCTGGAAAGACCACAAAAACACCTCACCAAGATTACTGGCCTCAAACATATGCCCTATGCAGCCCAACTGAAAAAACTCTGCTGTACTCAGTGGCATATCGCTTACTCAGAGGTGATCTCTGCCTGACTTACAAAGCCATGTCCAACTCAGAATTGATGGACATGCTCCACCTAAAGAAATCCAAGTCACTGTGAGCCACGCTCAAGTGAGCTAAACCTCACCACAACAATAAATAGAACATGCTGGATGGATATAGTCCTGTCACAGAGACTCCCCATGCTTTGGAATAAAATCCTAACTACATTAGGCAGAGTCCCTCACTAACACTCTTCAAGAGAAACCTTGATGAGTGGATGGGTAACAGAAAATAAACCAATGGAATCACTTCATTGGCTCTGCTTGACAGAGGCTCGGTTAATTAATCAATGGGACAGTGAAAGCCGACACACTGTGGCTAGGCTTCTAAATGCCCTCGGGCAGATAGCCTAGTATCTGCCTATGAACCTATGAACCTATAATGCTAGAAGTCTAAACCTCAAAATGCACTCACTCGAGGCACTCCTTAAAATGGAGAACATCGACATCTGTGCAGTGACAGAGACCTGGTTCAAGGCTCCAGAGAGCACCCCTGCATTACCAGGCTATAATTCATACCACATCTTTCAGCCACCTAACCTGGACCGAAACACTAAAGGCAGAGGCGTGTCTATATTCATTAAGGATAGCCACACCTCCAGGCTAGTTGCTTAGGATATTGCATCTGAGATTATACAAGTGCAACTAACTCTGGGCAAGACCGCAATCCAAATTGTAGCTTGATACAGATCCCCCACCATGCCCCAGGATTCCCACTCTTCATTTCTTGATACACTGGAAAATATTAGGGTACAACCTAACACCCTAATAATGGGCAATTCCAACTACACCACCATTAACTGGGAAAACTACTTATGTACCAACTCTTGTGCTCAATGTTTTCTGGAATTCATAAGTTCCAATGCCTTGGATCAACTTACCCACAACCCCACAAGAGGCAGCAATATCCTAGACCTGGTCATTACCAACTTGGGCAACCGGTGTTCCACACCAGTGGACAGTTCCTTGTTATTCAGATCCGAACAGAAGCTAATCACCCTAGACATCCACATCCCACCCCACCCCCCATTAGGGAAACCACCGTAAACAGTTTCTCCAAAGCAAACTTCATGCTTCTTAAGACAGAAGTGGCAAACTTCATGACACCCATGCTGATGGACAATAGAGGTATGACTGCTGAAAATTATACAAATGCACTTTATAAGCACTTACACGAGTGCATGGATCATGCAATCCCTAATAGAACCAAGATGCTATCCTCCAAAAAAAAGGAAAACAATCTGGCAGTCCCCTGCCATAAACAAACTCTACAATAGAAGAAAGAAACTGTTGTAAAAAGAGTAAAATCCCATGACTGGAGGAACTCCATGGTCAGCCTCAGTAAGAAGCTGAGATCTCTCATAAAATCATCCAACTCTAGTTACGAAAACAAAATTGCCACTGATTCTAAAGACAACCAGAAAGCATTCTATAGCTATGTCAAGAATCTCAATGAAAACACTCAGATCTGCTCTGAGTTACAGCACAATGGCACTAAATATACAGACCCAACTGATATTGGCAACATCCTGGCAGATAGGTTCAGTGTTAACTTTACCCCTCTAGCACCCCCTAAAGGGCCCATCTCTATACCGGAAGAATGCAAAGTTCCTGTAATCACAGTTGCACAGGTAAAAAACACACTGTCCAAAGCCAGGAATATAGCATCCATGTGACCTGACAACATCCCAGGCTGCGTTCTACACAAACTGCAGAACAAACTGGCACCTCCACCTAAGTACCATGTTCAATCATAACTTCACCTCAGGCTTTTTGCCCACTGAATGGCACACAGCAATGATTATCCCACTCCACAAAGGGGGAGCCAACACGGACCCTGGGAACTACCGCCCCATCAGCATGATGAGCCTGTTCTGCAAGGCTATGGAAATTATAAACAATGACATTGGTAATCTCCAAACTCTGGACCCTACCCAGTTCAGGTTTGTAAAAGGCAGATCATGTCTCCTAAACTTGACAGACTTCTTTGAAGCAGTCACCAAAGCCGTAGATGAGGGAAAGATGGTTCACACAGCCTATCTAGATCACGCCAAGGCTTTTGACACCATTCCCCACTCTGAAATTATAGATAAACTCACTAAACTAGGTATAAATCCCTGTCACAAGATGGGTTGCCAACTGGCTCACTGACAGAACCCACACTGTGAAAGTAGCAGACTCTAAATCCAACTTCAGACCAGTGACAAGTGGAGTTCCACTGGGTTCAATCCTGGGTCTTCTCTTGTTTGGTATCTACTTCTCTGAAGTACAGGCTAACACAGAAGGTCTTTGGCTAACAAAGTTCACAGATGACTGCAAACTAGGAGCCATAATCAAAACTCCTAATGATGTGGACATTATAAAAGATCCTCACTGAGACAGATGCCTGGTGTCAAAGCCATGGCCTCAAGCTCAATGCCAAAAAGTGCATTGTCATCCCTTTTGGTAAAAACTCTGTACCCATGAACTACCACATAGGTGATAGTCTACTTAACACCGAATGTGTGATAAGAGACCTTGGGACACAGGTGGATAGTAGTCTCTCCTTTGATAATCACATAGGTTCATAGATTCATAGATTAGTACTAAGCTAACTGCCCTTGTGAGCCATTTTAAGCCTAGCCAGTTATCCCTTGTGAGACTCAAACACTGCACCTAGTGCTTGTAAAGCAAGCACCTTAACCATTAGGCCATCCTCCCAACCCAACATTGCCACAGTAGTCAGGAAATCCTTCTATATGGCACACCTCATCACAAAACGTTTCTCATCCAGGAAAAAAGAGGTCATTGTTCCTCTCTACTCATCACTCATTAAACCCATTATAGAGTACAATGCCCCTTTTGGTATGTACCTCACAAGACATCTACAACAACTGGAAAGGCTGCAGAAATGCCTCACAAAGAGGATTACCGGCCTCAAACAGATGCTCTATGCAGACTATCTTAAAAATCTCCAGCTTTACTCTGTCGCATCTCGCCTAATCAGAGGTGATCTCTGCCTAACATACAAAGCTATGTCAAACCCAGACCTGTTGGACATGCTCCACTTAAAGAAATCCCAATCCCTCTGAGCTACACACTCTAGGGACTTAAACCTTGTCACCACAATAAACAGAACATGCTGGAGGGACAGATTCCTGTCCCAGAGACTTCCCATACTCTGGAACAAACTACCTATCTATATCAAATAAAGCTCCTCATTAGCACTCTTCAAGAAAAATCTTGATGATTGTATGGGAGATAAGCAATTCACCATGGGGATTACTTCTGTGGCTCTGCTTGACAGGGTCACAGGAAAATAATTTTCTTGGGTGGCAAAAGCCAGGGTACTATTTGGCTAGGCTTATATAGGCCCTAGGGCCAATAGCCTAGTACCTACCTATGAACCTATGAATCAGAGGTTGGACTATGGGAAGTGTTGGAGATGTGTAGTAAAGGAAACATCATATGTAACCATATTGCAGCACTACTCTACTAGCTTTGAAATATAAATCAAAAGCACATGTGCCGGTGATGTTTGCACACTGGCAGGGTCCGTCTCTTTCAGATGCATTATTATAGATTATAGGATGGTTATCCCTATCATATACCCCTAATGGAGTAGAAAGTGGATAGCTTATACAAGTGCTATTGATCATCTCTGCACCGATGTTTAAACACTAACATGCTATTATAATGACTTTGCACCGGACTTACACTGTTAAATACATTCTGTTTGACTCACAAAAGGATAAGAAAACTCAAAAGAAATAAATGACTGTTGGCCCATATTCCTGTCTATATTCATGTTTGTATGGGATGTTTTAACACAGAGATCTACATGATTTATGATTCCTGTGCATTTATCTGTTATGGAGTATTATATGGACGAAGTATTGTGAGGCTCAATGTTATGTTAAGAGATTGTGTTTTCTGGACAACTGTGCAATTTATTGTTAATAATGATTGTGACTGACAAAAAACAACAACTTAGACCAAAAATTGTAAGTGACTTCATAGTTATGTCATAAAACATGATTTTATATGTTCTGGACACTAAAGTTAAGAGAAGTGTTGAGCTATTAACTGAATACCACTTGACAGTCAGCTGATGGATGGGACTGAAAGTATTAGACCCAGTATTGCATATTCTGTTGCATTCGGACAACTGCAGCAAATTTCATAACTCATTGTTACACCATTAATATATTTTTGCTAGGGTCTTTGTCCCTCTGCTTCCTGACATGGGGGCTACACTCCCACATGCCTGATACTTGCATATACTTTTTCCATGGTCACTGCAAATTGGACTAAGGAGAAAATTCCAAGATACTGCAATTTTGGATTTAGTATATGTTATCCCAATTCAAACTTTTATGATTACTATTCCAAGGTTTGTTATTAAGTCCACGGAATTCTAAAGGGAACTGGTCTGGATAGACCTGTGAAACCCAAACACATGTAGAAAGGATGCCTTAGGAATGTCTAGCTGATGTCTGTGAGCAGGATAACTGCAACTCCCATCTGCAAGTGAAATAGCACTCTATCCGTTTAATATGGGAAAAGATATATGACATAGCTGATGTCATACTATCGTCAGATGCAGTCATACATATAGGGATGAAATATTAGATAATTGAGAAACTAATTATTTTATAAAAACATGGTTGTCTGATATCAGCTGAGAAATCTAACAAATTTCTGTTTAACTAAAAGTATTTGGTGAAAAATTAGGGTATGTTATAATAATAATATAATTAATTATTTGAGAATGTATATTTTTCCAAAAATATTAGTTTGGAGACTTTACTGATGTAGTCCTTATAAATGTGCATATCTAAAAAGTTAAGAGCATTTCTAGGAACCAGTATGAATAATGAGTAAAATATCTTGCATATATATATATATATATATATATATATATATATATATATATATATATATATATATTAATTAAATTAGGGTCATGTCTAGAAGTCATGTTTAAGAAACACTTGCAGATTTTCCAGAATTTCAGTGTATGTAACTGCAATTTAAATTTTTTAATAATTGTAGATAATTATATTTACTAAAGAATGCTTCTCTTGCAAAATATTGCATCATAATTTTATAAAATTTTGAAATTGTCTGTGGTTGTGTTTCATAATCCAGCTTTGTTATGCTGAGTATAAATCTATTGCAAAAGTGTTAACTGTAGACAAGATTAGATAGATGGTGTGAAAAACCCTTTGTCAATCCAAATTTACTATTGTAATATGCAAATCTGGAAGCAAAGATACCTGATCGTTAGGCAAGTACTAATGTTGACATTCTAAAAAGACTTGTTATAGCAGGCTTTTAGTACAGCACAGTGATTTGCCTATTAAGTCTTGAAATTATATTGTACCATTGACTTGAGTAGGTGGTGAAAATCAAGTACTCAAAGAACAAAGTTCTAAAACACTGAATCTGTAAGTGACCAAATTGTTATAGTTGGAACCGAGTAAATTAAACAAACTATCCTAAAGTGTTGTTGTTGAAGGGAAGTCTGTGTGATAAATAAATGTACACTGCACGATTTATATACAATGCACTCAGGGTATGTTGGCTTAATTTCCATTATAGTTATACAGACATGCACACACAGACACACACACTTATATGTATACATATGTGTGTGTTTGTGCATTATTTATTAGGCATTATGTATTTTTATATTATGCTGCGGTGGTACGGCGGTAGCATGGTTACCTCACAGCAAGAGGTTCTCCCGTTCGATTCTCGGCTGGGCTTGGGAGTGCCTTCTGTGTTGAGTCTGCATGTCCTCCCCGCGGTTGGGTAGCATTCGAAAGACATGCGTGCGTAAATGGACGTGCCTTCGTTGAAGGTTGGGCGTCGAGCTGGCACCTCGGCATTTCATAAAAATCTACTGCCAATCATTAGTGGACTGGAGTTCCGCTGTGGCGACTCCTTACCGGGAAAATCCGAAAGACAAACAACATATATATATATATATATATATATATATATATTTATATATCTATATATGTGAGAGTGTGCGTGTGTGTGTGTGTGTGTGTGTGTGTGTGTGTGTGTGTGTGTGTGTGTGTGTAGATATATATATATATATATATATATATATATATATATATATATATATATAGATAGATATATATATATATATATATATATATATATATATATATATATATATATATATATATATATCAACTTCTCAGTGCAAGAAATCTGGACAAAGACATAAATAGTGGGACAAAGGCCCAAAAATAGGGACATTTTTTAGGTATTGCTCTTATAACTTTAGAAAGTTGATATAATATCAGGTTTTGCATTAGCATGAATTTTCGGAAGGGTGTGAAGTCTGAAACTCAGATATATGTCATTATTGTCTGACTTCAGTCCGAAAATGGTTTGGCAGAAATCCATTTTTTGACAAACAGACCAAAAATGAGGGGCAAAAATTTGGACATTCTACTGTGTATAAATATATATATGCTTATATATATATATATATATATATATATATATATATATATTTATATATGTAGAGAGAGAGAGAGAGAGAGAGAGAGAGAGAGATAAACCCTTCTCTAACTGCAATTTCAGTGATCCCTTTTCTACATGCCATAGAGATATGTTATTAATTCTGGATGGGATGGGTATACAGCATACAGTTATGGACACTTATGATCAGCAAATATCCTTCTCTGTTAAAAATGTGACATACCTATGGAATGCATACATGTGTGGAAATATGCACCAGTGTCCACAAAATGAGCCCAAAACAAGAATTACAGTGGAAGTATTTCCATTTGCATATAGTGGAATTCTCAAAAATGTAATCAGTATCTTATTATACAGGTAGTATCTTAGATGCAAGTCTTCAACTTCAACAACACATGGCAGGAGCACTATAGTCATGTTTTATGGAATGTAACACTGGCCTAAAAATAATACAACAGAACTGATAGCACATGAAATAAGTGAATATATCCTGTTAGGTAGCAACATTATGTCTACATGTAATGGTAATACTATATGCTTAAGCATCTCAGCATACTACAGGTTTATATGACATATCAGTTCACATATTTTGCTTCTGTCATTAATAGACCTCACAGCATGCGATCTTTCAGATTTTTGGGGAAAGATAACACAAAGGGAGGGAGGGAGGTTGGCATTATGGTTAACATGTTTAGCTTACAGACATAAGGTTCAGGGTTTGATTCTCACATGTGGTAATTGGCTAGACTTAAAATGGCCCATAAGGGCAGTTAGCCTAGTACTAATCTATGATTGTTTAAAATGTATGAAGACAATGACATCTCAGATTCTATAAAAAAAAGCAAATGAAATGCATCAAAAGATCTACATTAGCCAAGATAGATTAACCAGGCAGGTAGGTGTTAGGGTTATAGTGTGAACATAGCTGAGAACTGCAGGTTTAAATGTCAATTCTCCAATCTATGTTTATGTATGCAGACTGCCTCAAGGCACTATCAGGCACTATCCCTCTAGTCTGTCTCCCACATGGTGTTAAGGGGAGATCTATGCCTGGCATACAAGGCATTGTCTGACCCCTCCCGATGGACCTGCTGCATATCCACAAAACAAACAGCACCAGCAAAATTGCCCATTCTAAAGACTTAATCATCGCCTGTGATATAAATAGGACATACTGAAGAGACAGGTATTTATCGCTGAGATTACCCCTTCTCTGGAACAGCCTTCCTATCCATGTTAACTAGAGTTCCTCCCTAATCCAATTCAAGTGTAACTTGGACAATTGTATAGGTTTGGCACCTATGTCTCTAATGGACACAGTGATCCTGTAAATGGTTCATCTCCCAGGACCCTGCATGTAAATGCTTCACCTCCCAAGCCCCTGCTTACACTTATCAAGGGTACCAGAACTTGTCAGAGATTTGTGATACATGGCTAGGCTTACAAAGGCCCTTTTGGTCCTTAGCCTAGTAAACATCTATGAACCTATGAAAACAGCACTAATGTCTGCTAACTCTTGTTGAGTCAAAAAATGTGTCTAAATATACAAGTCTTGCAAAGAAAACCAGCTGTGTTGGTGTAAAGCGATGACATCTTTATTATGACGCAGGCAGTTTGAATTTGATTAGTAACTCAAGTATCTGTGAAAGCTGATGGGGGTGAAGTGAATGATGTGGCTACGCCTGGTCATCCCTCTTCAGAGGAGGCAGAGGGCTAATAGACTATATGTATATCAGGCCATTTTGAAGCCACAATGATTCCCAAAGCCCAGAGCCATGAAGAGCTGCCAGAGTATGTGAATGTCCAAGCTATAAGGGATTGTTACAACTTTGGTGTGTGGATACACCAAAAGAAATGCGTCAGCCTTAACAGCTCACAACAATTTTCTGAATGTTATGAATGACACCAGTATAGAGAGTTGGAACTCCGAGTACTGTGTCAAGCCATCCTCTGTGAACAGCAACATTGGCTCCCAATCTCGCTCTTCTTCTGCATCCTGTCCGCACCAGATCATACCAGCTGGTGGCCCTAGACTGGAGAGGGTGGGGGATTAAATACATGACTGGTACTGTACAACTGTGGTATGAGAGGATGGCTCAAGATAGCCACACTTTCAAAGAAGCCATTACAACCCACAGAACCACCACAAATTTACAAAACTGAAAAAAGTCCTGCAGATGAACAATTGCATAATACAGGAACTATTACCAAACTGAATGATGAACAGAGTTACAGAACTCCCTGGGATTTTCAGGTATGTCTTGAAAATTGCAGACAGTTCAATTAGTGGGCATTATGGTCATACCTGGATATGCATACAGCTGATGATATCTGCTAATATGTGGTAATCTGAACAGCATTACCATATGTGTTACATTATCGAATGTGTAATGTAAAGTTTAACAGAAAGTTGATATCTGTTCATGCATATTAGTAATGCCATTGCTATGTGCACAAATAAACTGCAACAATATGTAACATAGTACTCCTAACAAGTGCTAGTAGTCTTACTCAGTTTTCTTCCTTGCTGCTGACTCATTCACTGTGTTCCCTCAGCTTGCTCTATTAATGCCAGCCCACATCTGGTGAAGTGTGTTTTAAATGAAAACGTACTGAGGACATTCATGGTTGATTTTTGTGCTTAATAAAGTCGTGAGAAGAATTCTAGGCCTTTCGGGGCTTTATTGTTTTGCTGTGGAGGCTTCTTCTTTGGTTTATTGGTACTTGTTTTGAAGCCGTGTGGATTTTACTTTGTCTTATTAACCAGTATCTCATACTTTTATCAAAGTCTGTCAAGTAAGGAGCTGAAAAGTTATGATTAGCATATCAGTAAATCACTCATGAGTACTTGTTAGGGTTGCCACCTGTCCCTCTTTGTGGGGGACAATCCCACTTTGGGCAGTTGTGTCCTGTGAAAAAACTAAAAAATGACAAATGTCCTGAGATTTTAAGACAAAATATATTTCTTACGTTTTCTTAAATAGTTGCATAAAACAGTTATTTTGTATCTGAAACACAAATATTACAAGAAATAGCATACGCAATGCCAATGCTATAAAAATAAGCTTTCATTTTAGCAAAAAAGTGAAATTCTGTCCTTTGCACTGGCCACAGGTATGTTTTGTCCTGCAAAATCTCATGTTTCTACAAAAAATGTCCGACTTTGGGCATTTGAAAAGGTGGCAACCCTATTACTTGTAGGGTACTTGTAGGAAAGGTTATATGGCATAACAGGAGACATTTGATACTGTTTACAAGCCCAATAGTTAAATACACAAAGAATTTTTTTGTATTTATTTATTTATTTATTACTTTTGTTTACTGGGAAAGTCCAAGTAGGCACAAGTCCCATTTTCCATAGAGGCGCGGAGAGAAATGCTCCATTTTACATAATTAGTAGAAGGCAATTATACAAGAGTTACCTGAGGTATAGCAATAAGTAGCCTGTTTTTTTTGCTTATTTGTAGTAGTTATTGCTTTAGATATTTATAGCAATTTTATTTTATACTGCATACTTTTACTGTATTTCATAGCTATTGGCTCACTTGTGATAAACATTTCTGTACTGTTTTCTGCCTAAAATAGTTTAAGTGGTAGCTGTAATAATACCTCTCAACCTTCCATCTGCAAAATGAGGAACACTCGCCTTCATAATGTGGAACAAATGGGCAAAATGTGGAACACATACTAATGGCTTACTAACAACTTCAAATAGGAAGGTTATAGGATGGTTAAAATATGCTGGTTTTACTTATAAAGAAGATCCTTTAATTAATTAATATGATTAATTTCTATTTACCATGGATTTCCCTTAAAAAAATTCCTAATACTGAATGTGTGACAGACTTTTTCAATGTGGAACTTTGAAGAACTTCGAGGAGCATGAAGTTTTTAAGACCCCAAATGAGGTACGTTCCTCGTAATGAGGTACACTTGAGAAGTATGGCTGTAATATTATCCATATTCCTGACTATGCTTGTGATAAACATTTCTGCAGTGTGTTCTGCCTAAAATAGTTTAGGTAGTAGCTGCAATATTCTCCATATTCCTGATTGTGTTGTGGGCCTAGTTGTTTGTTAGAGGCTGTTTTCTGAGCTCACTGTCCAGGCCATCATAGCAAAGACCATCCCCCACTTTAGTGAGAGTTTAGTGTTTATGGTCATTGTCTAGTTGGGTTGCCAGGGCTACGGCTTGGAGAAAGCACCTCATTGGTCTTTTGAACATTTTTTAAAATTGTTTCATGTTTCAACTTTCTGCTAATTAGTTAACTTGAGTGTTTCAGCCACTACAGACAGAGCTATCTGAGGTGGATCAGCTGATCTGTGACGTATAGCAATAAGTAGCCTGTTTTTTAGGCTTATTTGTAGTAGTTATTGCTTTAGATATTTATAGCAATTTTATTGTATACTGCATACTTTTATTGTATTTCATAGCTATTGGCTCACTTGTGATAAACATTTCTGTAGTGTTTTCTGCCTAAAATAGTTTAGGTGCTAGCTGTAATATTGTCCATATTCCTGATTATGCTTGTGATAACCATTTCTGCAGTGTGTTCTGCCTTAACTAGTTTAGGTTCATAGGTTCATAGGTTCATACTAGGCTATCTGCCCTAGGGCATTTATAAGCCTAGCCAGAGTGTGTTTGGCTTTCGCCACCCATTTTAAATTAATTTTGCTATACCCTTTTTCGAGGTTAGTATACTGTGCCTCTGTCTAACAGTGACACAGAAGTGATACCCGGGGTAAACCTACGATCTCCCATCCACTCATCAAGATTCCTCTTGAAGAGAGTCAATGAAGGAATCTGCCTAACCTGGAATGGGATTTTATTCCAGAGTGAAAGGAGCCTCTGGGTTATGAATCTGTCCCTCCAGCATGTCCTATTTATTTCAGTGCTGAGGTTCAAGTCTCTCGAGCGCGTAGCTCGATGGGATTTGTATTTTCTGAGGTGCAGCATGTCCATTAATTCAGAGTTGGACATGGCTTTATACGTCAGGCACAGATTGCCTCTGAGAAGGCGGTATGCCACTGAGTAGAGCTGGGGTTTCTTTAACCGGGCAGCATTAGGCATCTGTTTGAGCCCTTTGATCCTCTTGGTGAGGTACTTTTGGGGTCATTCCAGTTGCTGCAGGTGTCTGTTAAGGTACATCCCAAAAGGGGCATTGTACTCAATTATGGGCCTGATGAGGGATGAGTAAAGAGGCACGATGACCTCCCCTGATCTAGATGTGAATCCATTCATAATTAGTTGGGCTATATAAAATGTTTTTCTAACCACTTTGGCCACGTGGTTGTCAAATGAGAGATTGCTATCAACTTGGGTCCCCAGGTCCCTAATTACTTTTTCTTGTACTTAATGGATTACCACCTATGTGGTAATTTGTGGGCAGTTTGTTTTTGCCAAAGGGGATGACTATACACTTTTTGGCGTTTAGCTTGAGGCCATGGCTCAGGCACCAGTTGTCTGTTTCTATGAGGCACTTTTGGAGGATGCTTGTGTCGGCTGGAGAGTTGATTATGGCGCTCAGCTTGCAGTCATCTGCGAACTTGGTCAGCCACAGTCCTTCCGTGTTGGCCTGTACCTCCGAGAAATATATACCGAACAAGAGAGGTCCCAGGACTGAACCTTGTGGGACACCACTTGTAACTGGTTTGGAGTCTGACATGGCTCCAGCAATTCTAACCATGTGGGTTCTTTCCTTGAGCCAGTTTGCAACCCATCTAGTGACATAGGGGTTTATCTTTAAGCTGGTGAGCTTATCTATAATGCCAGAGTGGGGTATTGTATCGAAGGCTTTTGCGAAGTCCAGGTAGGCTGTGTGGACCACCTTCCCCTCGTCAATGGCCTTGTTGACTGTTTCAAAGAAATCGACCAGGTTTAAGAGGCAGGATCTGCCCTTAACAAAGCCGAACTAGGTAGGATCCAGTGTCTGTAGGTCCCCAATATCTTTATTTATGAGGTCCATGATGATCCTTTCCATAGCTTTGCAGACCAAGCTTATTTAGCGATAGTTTCCAGGATCCGTTGAGGCACCACCTTTGTGGAATGTCCACTGTTGCTGTACGCCACTCTTTGGGTACATATCCTGTAGTAAGGCTGAGATTGAACAGTAGTTTTATGTTCGGGTTTAGCTCTTCTTGGAGTTCATGTAGGACGCAGCCCGGGACACTGTCTGGTCCCATTGATGCTGTGGTTTTTGCTTTGGAGAGGGCGGCTCTTACCTGAGCATCTGAGATGTCAGGGGGGCAGCACTCTGCTGGGATAGATATTTGCCCTTTTGGTGGGAGGGGGGAGAAGTTTGCACTGAACCTGTCAGCTAGGATGTTGGCAATGTCTGTGGGTTCAGTGTATTTTTTGTCATTTTGGACTAATTCTGAGCATATCTGGGAATTTCCACCCAGGTTCCTAACATAACTAAAGAAAGCCTTGTGATTATCCTTAGTGTCCTGTGCAATTTTTCTCTCAAAGCTGGCCTTAGACGATTTTATGAGTGCCCGTAGTTTTTTGCTAATACTGATCAGAGATGCCTTCCCTTTTTGGGATTTTGCTCTATCATGTAACAGCTTCCTCCTTCTATTGTATAGTTTGTTTATGGCTGGGGTCCACCAGACAGGACGTCTGCCTTTGGAGGATTGGGTCTTGATTTTATTTGGGATTGCATGATCCATGCATTCCTGAAAGTGTTCATAGAATGCGTTTATAAAGGATTCTGCAGTCTGGGCCATATTTTTCACAGGCCCGGGGGCTTTGAAGGATTCCACCTCGGTTTTGAGGAGTATGAAATTTGCTTTAGAGAGGTTTTTTACTGTGGTTTTCTGGGCAGGGGGTGGGGTCGGGATGTGAATATCCAGTGAGATTAGTTTATGGTCTGATCTTACCAGTGAGGGATACACATCTCGTCTGGAGCATAGAGTCTCCATGTTGGTGATGATCAGGTCCAGTATGTTTTCCCCTCTTGTGGGAGTGGTAACAAGTTGTTCCATAGCATTTGAGTTTATAAATTCTAGGAACCTTTGGGCTAACTACTAGGTAGTAGCTGTAAAATTCTCCATATTCCTGATTGTGTTGTGGGCCTAGTTGTTTGTTAGAGGCTGTTTTCTGAGCTCACTGTCCAGGCCATCATAGCAAAGATCATCCCCCATTTTAGTGAGAGTTTAGGGTTTATGGTCATTGTCTAGTTGGGTTGCCAGGGCTACAGCTTGAAGAAAGCACCTCATTGGACTTTTGAACATTTTTTAAAGTTGTTTCAGGTTTCAACTTTCTGCTAAGAAGTTAACTTGAGTGTTTCAGCCACTACACACAGAGCTATCTGAGATGGATCAGCTGATCTGTTACATATAGCAATACATAGCCTCTTTTTTTGCTTATTTGTAGTAGTTATTGCTTATTTTAGATATATATATATATATAACAATTTTATTGCATACTGCATACTTGTACTGTATTTCATAGCTATTGGCTCACTTGTGATAAACATTTCTGTAGTGTTTTTTCCCTCCCACCCTCCCTATTGGCATATTATATTATACATGCTGGCCTTGCAGTTGCCCACACCTACTATAAATTTGATCTTGGACACTTCTCCCAATCTAGTGTCATTAGCTCATTCTACCTAATGCAGAGAGAATATCCTTCTGTTCCTCCTTTCTCCCTTTCTAGAAAAAAAATTGTCTGAATATCCTTGTGTTCTGACTGTGCTTCTCAAACATTTTGGAAATATAGAGTATATTTTAGTGCATTTATTAAAACTGTATTTGCCTTAATATTGCTACAACGCAAGTGCTCTAGGTTGTACTGCATCTGAATTGTTTGTGTATTTTAGCTGCTTTTCTGTATATATATATATATATAGACTTTTCTGTATATGTAAATTAGCTACTTATTCTACTGTATTACTGCCTCTTAAATAATTTTTCAGTTGTGCACTTGCCTTGCTTCATTTAAAAAGTTTGAAATTGCTAATTTTGTAGAGTTTTAATTGTATTTACTGCTTAGGGCTACACACTCAAGTGCGTTAGCCTTTTCTGTGCTTATCTGGTGTGTTATTGCATTGTTTAGCCTGTTTTAACGAAAAAAAAAAATCTTATTATTACAGCTACTACTAGTATTGTTTGTATAAACATCTACGTAACCTAGCCAAAAAATCAATAACAAAAGATCGCAAAAACTACTACTGCAATCTACAATCCAAACACTCAAACAACCCAAAGAAATTCTGGACCTCCATCTCCTCAATACTCAACCCTGGTAATAATACCAACCCCTGCCCCAATCCTAACCTTTCAAGCCTTGAAACAGCCACTAAATTTAACACATTTTTCATTGATTGCATAGCTAAACTATCCTCCATCTTCCCCAACCCACCCACCAATGCAAGCCCCTCACCCCAACCCCCAAATCCCCCTCTCACCCCCCTCCTCTCCCCCTATTCTCCATTAAACAAGTCTCCACCAACATTATAAAAAGACTACTCCAAAAGCTAAAACCATGCCGCACTGCCTCTGACAACCTTCCTGCAAATTTCCTTCAACTATCAGCTGAAGCAATAGCCTATCCCATATCCATTCTCATAAATAGATCCATTCAGGAATCCCATGTACCAACCATCTGGTGACATGCATTCATAATCCCTCTGCACAAAGGCGGTAAAGACTACTAACTTCAGACCCATAGCTATACTCTCACCCCTCTCCAAAATTCTAGAAAAAAACATCCACTCCCAGCTCATGCCCTACCTAAGCCAGCACAAACTCCTCTCTCCCACTCAGCACGGCTTCCACCCTGGCCACAGCACCATGACAGCCCCCTCTCCTTCCTTGAAACAGTCAACCTAGCACGTGATAGCAGCAAATATGTATCTTCCCTATTTCTTGACCTCTCAAAAGCATTCGACACAATCTCTCATCCTTTACTCCTATCCCAGCTCTCTCACTTGCACCTGTCTCCCTCAACCTTAGCCTGGTTCTCCAGCTACCTTTCCATGTGCCAACAGGCTGTGCAATGGAAAGAATCAACCTCCCCTTTCTTACCTACACCCACAGGAGTCCCTCAAGGATCAGTACTGGGCCCACTCCTCTTTAACATATTCATCAATAACTTCCACCACTCCATCCCAAATGCCTCAGTCATCCAATACGCTGATGACTCCACCATCATCTGTTCTGCCTCCTGCCCCTCCAAACTTCTTCTCAACACCCAAATCACCTTCTCCAAAACTGAATCATGGTTGCAATCCCATCACCTAGCCCTAAATGCAATGAAAACAAAACTACTGATTTTCACTTCAACCAAAACCTTGCAATTCAGGAGACCAATTTTCCATCAAAAGCCACAATAACACTCCTCTAGAAATCGTTCCCAGTACCAAGCTACTTGGCATTACCATTGATGATAACCTAAAATTCGACTCCCACATCCTCTCAGCAATCAAAAAAACCCACCAGAAAATCGGTCTCCTCTACAGACATAACTGCTACCTTACTCCCTCCTCTCGTCAAACCCTCACATCCACCTTCCTTCTCCCCTCTCTCTTGTATGGTGCTTCCCTATTGTCCAACCTACAACTCGGCCTCCGCTCCAAACTCAAATCTTGTTACAACAAAATCTGCAAATTTGCTACCAACTCCAGGAACTCTTCTCATCACTGCCACTCCCTACACACCCTTAACTGGCTAGAACTTCACAACCACCTAAAATACATACAACTTACAACAGCCCACAAACTCATCTTCAAACCAACAGAATGCCCCTTTCTTGCCAAATCTCTAACACCCTACACACCTAGCCACACCCTGAGATCGAGAGGCCAAAACCTCCTGCATGTACACAAACCCCTTCACCCGCCTGGCAAACTATTACTGTCCCACACCATAGCCAAACAGTGGAACACTCTCCCCCCACCACTACTTAAAATACCAAACCACAACAACTTCAAATCCATGCTTCTCTCCCATCTGGCCTCCAAATGGAAATGTCCTTCACACGCTCCCACCTAAAAACCACTCACACCACTAACTCCACACTTAAATCATCATTCCTTTGCCAAACTTAACACAATATCATAGGTTTTTCTCTGTACATCTCTTCACACTTTTTGCATGCGGGCCTCTGGCCTATCTTACTCATATTCCCAACTGACATCCTCTCCGTTGCAAAACAGTGTATATACTATTGTTTCATAGGTTTCATAGGTTTCATAGGTTTATACTAGGCTATCTGCCCCAAGGCATTTATAAGCCTAGCCCCCCTTATATGAAAAAATACTGTACCCATTAGTTTGTTGTGCCTCTGTCCAGCAGTGACACAGAGATGATTCCGGGTAAACCCTCGATCTCCCATCCACAGGTCAAGATTTCTCTTGAACAGAGCCAGTGCTCTGCCTCACATGGACCGGACTCTATTCCACAGCATAGGAGTCTCTGCTATTTATATCCGTGCTAAGGTTTAAGTTGCTTGCTCTAGTGGTTTTGGTGGATTTGGATTTTTGAGGTGGAGCATGTCCATTAATTAGGCACATGTCACCTCTGAGCAGACAGTATGTGACTGAATAGAGCTGGAGTTTCTTCAATCTGGCAGCATATGACAGATTTTGGAGTCCCTTTTGGGGTCTCTCCACTTGCTGCAGATGTCATTGGTCTGATAAGTGAAGAGTACAGGAACAATGACCTCACTAGATCTGGATGTGAATCCTTCATGATCAGGTGGGCAATGTAGAAGGTCTTTCTAACCACTTTAGCAACATGAGTGTCAAAAGAAAGGCCACTGTCAACCTGGGTCCCCAGGTCCCTCATAACCTCTTCTGTGCTTAGTGGATTCCCACCTATATGGTATGACTATACATTTTGGCATTTAACTTCAGGCCATGGCTCTGGCACCAGCTATCTGTTTCTGTGAGTCCCTTCTGAAGGATATCCCAAACTTTGTCAGCCAAAGTCCTCCCATGTTGGCCTGTACTTCTGAGAAGTAGATGCCGAACAATAGGGGCCAAGGACCCTGTGGGACACCACTTGTGACCGGCTTGGAGTCTGACATAGCCAGCAACTCTAACCCTGTGGGTTCTGTCCTGTTTGCAACCCATCTTGTGACATATGGGTTTACATTTAAGCTGGTAAGAATTTCTACAATACCCGAGTGGGGTATTGTGGCGAAAGCCTTTGCAAGGTCAAGGTAGGCTGTATGGACTGCCTTTCCCTCGTCAATGGCCTTGGTAAAACTGTTATTCCTGTACAGACTAATTATGACATATATAACTCATATCATCTACCAGTAATATGTCAACTTCTATAATCCAGTCTTTTACAAGTTTGTAAGTTTTTGCAAATTTCTGTACTTTTTTATATTTTGTAATGTTAAAAATGTCTGCATTTTATACTAAGTACCAGAGCTTTTTGTATGTTTGTAAGTTTGCAAATTTCTGTACTTTATATTGTAATGTTGCAAATTTCTGCATTTTATACTATGTACCGGAGCATTTCTCCTCGGGTCCCCACTGAAAATGGGCCACAAGCCCAGCTGGACTAACCCGGTTAACAAACAATAATAAATAAAATAAAATAAGTTGTTTGCATGTTTCCCACCTTTCCTAGCTAGTATAGTCCAGATCCCAAGCCTTGCTGGTTTCATGAATTTATTTTCTGTGTTCAGAACTATCCAGACCTTGCTGTGGTAGAGGAAAGTCCTACTGCTTACCAGTGGGAGTGGTGAGCATTGTACTGCCTGTCTAACACTAGAGGAATGGTTTCCAGCTCTGAAATTGTCATTTTAGCCATTTTGGGCTGATTTCTATCCCTTTCAACTTTCTGTCTTAAAAACGTGCAGCACCGCTGAGCTACGGTTAAACTATTCCAGGTGCCAGAAAGTCTGCTCTTCAAATTCTCCCTTAAAACTAGCTGGTTTCTCAGTAGTAGCACTAAAATCTGAACCCCTGTGACTAGCACTTTCTCTAGAACCTGCTGGAAAGCACTAGGAAGCCTTAAACTGTTACAAGCACTCAGATCTCCTTGTTAGTAAGGAGAAATTAATTGTAGGCAGTAAACAGCCTATAATTGCAAAGTACCTTGCAAAGGTAAGGGAAAACAGCTCTTGTACTTTACAAAAAAGCACCTCAACAGGCATGTCCAAGGGTCAGCTTCTGGTGATTTCTCCTGTCCACCTGGTGAATCTGGGCATACGGGGGCAATGTAACAACTGTCGCATGTACACAGACAACCCCCTCCTCCTACCACCCAACACTACAACCTGCAAGAGATGCACTTACATAGCGAAACTGGAAGCAAAGCTCCAGCCAAGATTGTGCTAGACAGTCAAGAGGAGAAGGTTTACACCTGCACTACACCTCAAGCAACACATAGGCCTTCAAATCCCACACCATCAACACCCACACATAGCAACACTAAACCCACATATGTGGAACCCCTTAACATTAACCTGCCCAAGCAACAAGGACCTCCGAAGTTGAAACGCAAACAAACACCAGTCACAACCAAAGTGGCACATAGCTCACAACACCAATGTGCCACCCTAAGGCAAGACAATGTACCCAACACTTTAGTCATAGGTGACAATATAGTCAGGCACACTGATGCTCCACTCACCAGGCTGAACAAGGAGAAAATTACAGTCAGCTGCCTGTCGGGTGCCAGGATCTGCCACAAAACGCACGCACTCAAGTCACTCCATAGCAAGTACAAATATGACTCTGTCATTGTCCATGTTGGAATGAATGACTTGAGATGTACCACCTTGGGCTACATGAAAAGAGACATAGAAGAGCTCTCAAATCATGTGGCCCAGGCAGGTATGACCCTAGCCCTGAGTAGCATCCTGCCTTCGCCCAGAATGATACCGCAGTATAAGGACAAAATGATTGACTTCAACAATTTGTTAAGCTTCTGGTGTCATTCAAAGGGGATCCAGTATCTGTCTGCCTGGGACGACATGATCGACAAACCATGATGCTTTGCCAGAGAGGGTCTGCACCTGTCACCCCTGGGATTCAGGTTACTGGCTAAAGCTCTCGCCACCCCTATAGTGCCTTTTTTAGGCAAGGTTCAATGGACAAAACCACCATGTAACAGATACAAGCATGCAAAATCTGAAGGTAATGCTACTCAATGCTAGAAGTCTAAACCTCAAAATGCACTCTCTCGAGGCACTCCTAAAAATGGAGAACATTGATATCTGAGCAGTAACTGAGACCTGGTTCAAGGCTCCATAGAGTACCCCTGCAATAACAGGCTACAACTCTTACCACACTTTTCAGCCACCAAACCAAGACCGAAACACTAAAGGTGGAAGAGTGTCCATGTTCACCAAGGATATT
The DNA here is from genome assembly GCF_019279795.1 of Protopterus annectens. Classification (NCBI taxonomy): domain Eukaryota; kingdom Metazoa; phylum Chordata; order Ceratodontiformes; family Protopteridae; genus Protopterus; species Protopterus annectens. The sequence continues at coordinate 552,732,915 of NC_056730.1, read as the reverse complement.
CACACCTCCAGGCTAGTTGCCAAACACAATGCATCTGAAATTCTCCAGGTGCAACTAACACTAGGTAAGACTGCAATCCAAACTGTAGCTTGTTACAGATCCCCCACCGTGTCCCAAGATTCCAACTACACCTTTCTAAACATACTGGGCAATATTAAAATACAACCAAACACCCTAATACTGGGTGATTTCAACAACCCTGCCATTAACTGGGAAAACTACTTGGGTACCAAAACTTTTTCCCAACGGTTCTTGGAATTCATAAATTCCAGCACCCTAGATCAACTAATCCATTGTCCCACTAGGGGCTCCAATATCCTAGACCTGGTCATTACCAACATGGGAGATAGATGCTCCACACCAGTGGTCACCCCCTCATTGGTTAGGTCTGACCATAAGCAAATCACCCTTGACATCCACATCCCACCCCACCTCCCAGTAAGGAAACCTCCGTAAAAAACTTCTCCAAAACCAACTTCATGCTACTCAAGTCAGAAGTGACAAACTTCATGACACCCATGTAGATGGGAGCTGAAAGTTTGACTGCTAAATCCTACACTAAGCACTGTACAAGCACATCCACTCGTGCATGAATCATGACATCCCAAATAGAACCAAGACACTCTCCTCCAAAAAAAAGAAGCCAATCTGGTGGTCCCCTGCCATAAACAAACTATACAACAGAAGACAGAAACTGTTGCAGAAAAGAGGAAAATCCCAGGATGCAAAAAAAAAACTCCCTTACCAGCCTCAGTAAGAAGTTGAGATCCCTCATAAAATCCTCCAAAGCTAGTTATGAAAATAAAATTGCCAAAAATTCCAAAGACAACCACAAGGCATTCTATAGTTATGTCAAGAATCTAAATGGCAATGCTTAGATATGCTCTGACCTACAACAGAATGGCATTAAATATACTGATCCCAAGGATATTGCCAATATCCTGGCAAATCAATTTAGTGCAAACTTCACCCCCCTCTCAACCCCTAAAGGGCGCATCTCAATACCAAAAGATTGACAAAGTCCGGTAATCATGGCCACACAATTAGAAACTGCACTCTCCAAAGCTAAGAATACAGCATCCATGGGACCAGATGACATCCCAGGCTGTGTACTACATGAACTACAAAATGAACTGGCACCTCACCTAAGTGTCATGTTTAATCATAGCCTCACCTCAGGCTTCCTGCCCACTGAGTGGCGCACAGCTACATTTATCCCACTCCACAAGGGGGGAACTACCGTCCCATCAGTCTGATGAGCCTGATCTGCAAGGGCATGGAACGCATTATCATGGAACTTATAAACAAGGACATTGGCATCCTTCAAACACAGGACCCCACCCAGTTTGGGTTCGTTAAGGGCCGATCTTGTCTGCTGAACCTGATTGGCTTCTTCGAATCACTCTCCAGAGCTGTGGACATGGGAAAAGTGGACCACACAGCCTATCTGGACCTCGCCAAGGCCTTCAACATCATCCCCCACTCTGGAATCATAGATACACTTACCAAGCTGGGCATAAATCCCTATGTCACTCGATGGGTTGCCAACTGGCTTTCTGACTGAACCCAGACTGTAAAAGTAGCTGACTCCAAATCCAGCTCCAGACAAGTGACAAGTGGAGTACCTCAGGGTTCAGTCCTGAAACCGCTCTTGTTTGGCATCTACTTCTCGGAAGTACAGGCCAACACTAAGGGAGTCTGGCTAACACAGTTCACAGATGACTGCAAGCTGGGGGCCATTATTGAATCCCCAAATGATGTGGATATTCTACAAAAGGGCCTTACAGAAACAGATGCTTGGTGCCAGAGCCATGGGCTCAAGCTTAATGTCAAGAAATGTGTAGTTATCCCCTTTGAGGAAAAAACATGTACCCATGAATTACCACATAGGTGGCAGTACACTAAACACCGAAAGTGTGATGAGAGACTTAGGGACACAGGTGGACAGTGGTCTCACCTTCGATAACCACATCGCCACAACAGTCAGGAAATCCTATGTGGCACACCTCATCACTAAGAGCTTTTCATCAAGAAAAAAGGAGGTCATTGTCCCACTGTACTCATCCCTCATTAGACCCATTATAGAGTACAACGCCCCATTTGGTATGTACCTCACAAGACATCTGCAACAGCTGGAAAGGCCACAGAAATATCTCACTAAAAGAATCACAGGCCTAAAGCAGATGCCCTATACTGACTATCTAAAAAACTCCACCTATATTCTGTGGCATATCGTCTACTCAGGGACGATCTCTGCTTAACATACAAGGCCATGTCAAACCCTGAGCTGTTGGACATGCTCCACTTAAAGAAATCCCAGTCCCTCAGTGCCACATGCTCTAGGGATCTAAACCTTGTCATCACAATGAACAAAACATACTGGAGGACTAGGCTCCTGACCCAGAGACTCCCCATACTCTGGAGTTGACTGCCCGTACATGTCAAACAGAGCGCCTCCTTGGCGCTCTTCAAAAGGAACCTTGACAATTGGACGGAATATAGGAAATTCACCCCGGCGATCACGTCAGTAGCCCTGCTAGACAGGGGTCCAGGGAAGTAAATATTGTGGGAAGAAATATACAGGGAATTGTTATGGCTAGGCTTGTATAGGCCCTAGGGCTGATAGCCTTGTACCAACCTTATACATGGATAAGGAGAATTGAGAATTTGTAAGCTGCGTCATTAATTTTTTATAATATATTAAAAAGGTTAAATGAAAAAAAGAATGAGAAATTACTGACAATTATATTAAAGTGCAAGTTGTTTTGAAAGTGTAAAAAATATGAAGATATATACATGGACATGACTGAATATGGGTATTATGAAAATGTAAATAAGAACTTGAAGACAAATTTTCTAAGTAATTTGGATTATATGGAATAAAAGAATTAATGACATTATGTTTAATGTCAAATGTGTATTGCCACTTATATTAAAAAAGGTTAGGTTATGGCTATGGAAAAGGGAGTGGGGGTTGATATAAAATGACACGTTTTGGTGTACAAATTACAAAAATGAATTAAAATAATTATATAAATATGTGTATGTATGGAAATATGTATATGTGTGTGTGTGTGTGTGTGTGTGTGTGTGTGTATATATATATATATATATATATATATATATATATATATATATATATATATATATATATATATAGCTACCACCAATGAGATGGGGCCTTGGTTTAACATTTCAGCAGATGGACAGCACACTCAGAAATACAAAGAAATCCAATTATGCTGCACTGCAGTGTCAGCAGTCAATCTACCTTGTGTGGGAAAAGAACCAACGGCCTACTCCACCAAAGGTGACTATGCTACCTCTTTGTACCTTATAACATTATGGATATATAAAAGAATGGTGTGTACCTACTTTTGCTTTTGTATTGTTGCTTGGTAATGTGATGTATAGTCAGCAAAACAACACATTAGGAGCTTGGTGTATCCTCTTTTTAATGTGCTTGTTATGCATATAGTGTGTTTACTTTTACAGTGTTGTTTTGTGATTTCTGCAGGGGTGACTAGTGCATGATTGCTGATGTTAGACAAAGCACTTATGCTTCTCTGACTTTGCTGGGTGTTGTGATGTGGTTTATGGGAAGCAGAACTATATTAATATGTGCTGATGACGTGATCAAAAATCAGTTTAGTACACAGAGGACACAATCTAACACTGAGATGTTGAGATAATAATTTATTTTTCTGTTGGTTCACAACTTAGAGATGTCACCACATTTAATATGCATATTATCACGGAGTCTTTGTTACATAGCTGCAATGTGCATACAAAATGCTTAGTATTTCTAGCTTAAGAAAACATTTGGAAAAGTATTGTATATTGTGAAATAAAGCTCCTTATTAAAAAAAAATAAATGAATAAATGCTGGAAATATTGACAAGGAACTACAAAAGGTTTGAATGATGTGGAAGCAATTATCACACTGAGCACAGTCACGTAGTGTACTTTAAAAAAGCTGTTATGAAGTCCAACATTATTTTGAAATGTCGGTAAGAGAGAAAGTTTAGGACACCTTGGTCATCCTTCAACTAATGCCACTCCTGACTGGATTTGTGTTGTTCCAAAGAACTTTCATAAGGAAACAAGTGTGGCTTGCAATGACTCTTTATATATTGCTCTGGAAATGCTAAGAAGAATAGGAGACTGGAATATAAAAAATGCTGGCAACACTAACCAGGCATACCATGTGTGTGTGTGTGTGTGTGTGGGGGGGTGAGATCAATAGGAATATAGGAATGATAGAGAATGAGTATCTGGAAATATCAAAGCTCAGGTTTGGGAGCTGGTGTTAAATGAGGGTTGAGGAGAGGATAAGGCTGGAGGTGGTAGGGTGTGTTCACAATAGGGTCAAAGAAGGAATATTTTGCTAAAAAAATGCGCATATATTCCGTAATAAATAGTAGAGGGTATGCAGGAGTTGGGATATGAGCAAACGCTTGAAACAGCTGGGTGTGTCATGCTTAGAAAGTAGCAGAAAAAAGACAATTTGATATTGACACACAGTGCCTGAGGACACATGATTGGGGTGGAGATAACTAGGAACGACAGGTGGGGGTATGGAATATGAGTCATAAGTGTAAGAAAACATTTTAAGATACATTTGGGAAAACAAAATTAAATGAAGTTTCTGGTAGGGTCTTGGGAAATACTGCTGGAATGTAGTGGCACAGTGTAAGTCATCAAACAGGTTCATAACTGCTTTAAAGAACAAGTAAAGAACTAGGAAAAAGGTTGGGATAGATAACTGTGTGAAAAACATTTGTAACGCTTATAAAAATAAATAAACATTGTCTAAAGCCCTGTTCACACAGCAATCACTTATACAAGTTTGCATGTGTGCCCACAGCATTTATTAAACAATAACTCTACATAAAGATTTTTTTATATTGAGGCTAAGCTTATACTGTAACTATAAAGTCTGTCACAATATATCCATATACCATTTCATTTTATAAACACACCAATCACTGGCTTGTTTCTGAGTGTTGTGAATTGAAGGCCTCCTAGCTACCAGTCCTTGCAGCTTAGCGGCTTCAGAAACACACCCTCATCTGAACCTGCCATTTCATGCTGCAGTACCATTACCTGGTGTTGTACGTCTTTGCTTTGCCACTGGCCAAGAAAAGGAGGAAGTGGGGAAATATGTTAAAAGCATGGCTAAGGCCACCCAGTGGCTGCTCCCAGTGAAGAGGCAAAAGGAGAGATGGAGGACTCTACTTGCTGTTGAATGATGACTGAAGAACATAGACCCCTTTTTAAAATGGTCCTTCTTATACTTACTGCACTATGAAGATAACAGTGCTGGACAGTGAGTCTTGCACCATAAAATTTAATTGTCTTGAGCCCCATTCCTGCAACAATCACTGACAAAAGCTTGCAGGTGTGACTTACATAAATATTTATTTTATCGAGTCCAAGCTCATACTGTGACTATAAGGACTGTAACAACATAACCAAAAATACCTTTGCATCTTATAAGCACACCTTCAACCACAGGCTTGTTTCCAGGTGTTGTGACATGAAGCCCTCCTGGTTGCCTGTCCTTATAGATGAGTAGCATCAGAATATTCCCTTTTTATATGAATTTGCCACTGTGTGCTGCAATACTCTTACCCAGTGTCTTACATCTTAGCTATTCTACTAGCTAAGGAAAGGGCAAATGAGGGAAGATGTAAAAAGGAGGGTCAATGCTGCCCAGTGACCACCCACAAGACTACATATCATCTAGTTCACCCCTCTTTCCTGTCTCTATCAAGTCAACAAAACATAACAAGCATAGACAAATTACAATTAAAAATGTCCAACCCAAACATAGACAAATGAGGTCCATCCTTAGAAAACCACATGGGATACTTGTTATAGAGATCTCAATGTTCTAAAACTGAAATTCCAAATAAATGAGTGGATCTAGCCACTCTGAGGTTCACTAACTTTCTTGCTTTCTTGGTGTCTAAGAGACTGGAAGTCGTGTGCCAAATGAAATGAAGAACAATAGCGGGCCAGGCCAGCTGAAGACCTGGAAACATGTTTGATTGCTGACAAGTCCCTAAGTATGAAATATCCAAGTTGTTTCTTGGATATATAACTCAGATCTTTACCCTCAACATGTATTATCAGGATATGACAAAAGCCTATTTGTTGAAAAATTGGTATAAGAGGAGATGGCACATGCCCCCAAATTAACCTTGCAAATTCTTTTCAAATCACTTTGTACCTGAGATGTTGCAATCCCAAATTTAGTCCGTTTGAATGAATTCTTGCTCTCTATGAAGCTTGGATCACAAAGGAGTGACCAAGAATGACAATTTTACTTTTGTCTGAAATAAAATAAAAATAATGTAAGAACTTGAGCATAAACATCAATGTATGTATCTGAAATATGCATTAGGGAACCACCTGCCTGTTCTTTTCCATACTTCAGTGCAGTGACCTTGTGATACCAGGTCAGTGGCTCCTGAAGGAATGTTATGAATAGCCAACTGTAGAAATACCTTGTTGTTTGTGTCACAAGTGAGAGTATAAATCCCTGGCAGTTGTAGTAGAGCTGTCAATAAAGGTTAAAAACTAAGCAATTTAATTAGAAAGAGGAAGATAAAGTTCTAAGGGATGAGCTCCAAGCTACTTAACAAAACATATTATCTTTAACCTTATCCAAACATACTTTTGTTTAAACACCTTTATTGAATTATCACTTGTGACATAGGCAAATTTACATTTATACAAAAGTAATCAAACTTTATTAATAAATTAACATTAACAAATATTATACTTCACATATATTGCTATGTATCATATACCCTAAGCAACACTACATAAAGTAGTCAGTTCCTGCCCCCTTTTTTAAACAAGAAACATCTTTATTAAGCTATCACTTATGACATAAGCAATCATACATTTATATTAATGAAAGCAAACCACACTGATGCAATCCTAATTGCAACTATTTTATATCACAGATGACACTGACACACTTCCAGTTGCAAACATTGTACATCACTTATAATCTACCCAATAATTTTCAGTCAAACATTACATAGCTCATTTAAGTCCTGCTTCTTTTAAACCCCATTCCTCCTCTTTATGTATTCTTCCCACAATTCCCATTTTTTTCCTATGTAGTTTGACCAATTCCCCTCTGGTCTGTGTTAGACCTACAGATCAACATTAAAACAAATGTGCCAGTAAAAGCCACATCCCTCTATCTAAGAGATCACAATAATTCACTGATTCTGAAATCATCTCATTACATCCAGGAAAAACAAAATAGCTCAATTAATGTAACAATTGGAAGGATTCAGAAATAGTATGCAAAGCATAAAGAACTGACTTCAACAAAGCCCTGCTATTAGGGCATCTACTAGTGGCATGATGACCTCTTAAATGATTCATCCTTTGACTACCATGTCTAAAACCCAGAGCCTCATGATGTCAACAATAATGAAAACTCTGGAAAATAATCTTAATGTGGTCGAGCTGACATGAACTGTGGAGGGGGGGAGACCAATATGATAACAACAAACTAAATACTACAATGCAAGGTGAAGGGTCCAAGTTTTCTATCCATTATGTAAAGCATTGTAAAATTGAATAAAGTGTTTCAGAGTTCAACTGTAAGCCTTTCTTGTGCTATATGACCAAGAATTCCAAAATCCACAGCTGGTCACTATTGTCCAATTAACTAAAGTTACCTGGGTACTGGTGTAGCTACCCTAGCAGTATTGGGAGTCATTTTCCTTAAACTTTTTATCTGCAAATGAGATGGGAATTGGACAAAGAATTTTGCTTGCTGTAAGTATGCTGTGCAGTAAATGAAAGATTCATTCTCAGGCTGAACAATATAAACCTCAGAATGGAATTCACACAGAAAGATCCTGAAGATTTCTTTAGTAAAACTTTTACTACTGCCTCTTTGTCAGACCTGAAAATTAATTTCTTGTTTCTAAGATACTCATGCCATATAAAAACTGAAACTCAAATGGGTATGACTCTAAAAAAGTGATGTCTTTCCTCTTCGAATTTGACCAAGACTGAGGTCAATGGGCAGAAAACCAAAGGACATTGAAATAAGCCCCCATGTCATAATTGTTGCTGCATGCATAAAAAGCTAAATACTGTAGCATCATTAGAAACCCACCGGTCCTGGCAAAAGGAACAGTTAATATGAAACAAAAAGCTGGATGATCACAATAATTCATCTGTTACTCTTCTGCTAACTCTTATTTTGTGGTACTTTTTACACCAATCCCTTAAAAGTTCAGCAAGGCAGCAGGTAAACATTCTTCCATGAACTATCCCACTGATTTATTAATAAGCATGTACATGTTACACTAAAGGCTACATGATCGGTCGTTGTTGTGCAGGGAACAACAGTACTCACTGAATATGCAAGATATTAAGCAGTCCTACATGTTGAGCAGCACCTGTTTGTGGCTAAAACACAAGCTAGTGGCTACAATCAGGTACAGCTGTGCTCAAGAACACAGTATAAATACTGGACAGTAAATAACTTAGCCATAGTCAACAAGTAAAGGCAAATGCTTTACTAGCAAGGGCAATGTGTAATAAATCACTGATGGGGCCTAACAAGAAACTGGTTACCTATAAATAGATTCATGTACAAACCCACGCTATCATGATTAAGAACTCCAGAAATAATCAGGGCCACTTAGGTATAATTTTATGACTTTAAAACTGAAATGTTGAAATAAGGAAAGGAGTGTGAATTTATCACACAGTTTTTCAACATGAAAAGTAGGCCACACCTGTAATTCTTGTCATTAAACACTGTTAAGTAAAACTCAAACAACATTTTTCACAAGGTTACCACATTTTATAAATGATTAAGAGGGACAGAGCTACAATGCAACAAAATGAGGGAAGTTCATAAATAATAGGGACAGCCGAGAGGTAAGATAATAGTTGACAAGGAAGCTGATATAGTAAGGGATATTGCATATATTGCAAGTATTCTACAGTTAGGTAACTTTGCTGGTATTGCCATGTATATTAGGAAATTAAAGAAAGGCATTACTTTGCATAGAAATGAAGTGATGTTCGAACAGACATACAGGTTAAACAAATTTAACCTTTTCATTGCTTTATATGTATTAAAAAAAGTGTAATGGCAAATTACCAGCATGTAACAATGGGGACAGACTGAGAAAAATTAATGTACACCTGTACAATCCTTCCCATAGAAGTAGTCATTGCGGAATCAACAGTTGTGGCAGCAACCTACATGTTTTGAAATGGTAGAAAGTGAGACTGTTAATACATCCTAGGTAGTTAGTGTGATACAGAAGGACCTGACACAGAAACAGATTTGTCACTTTGAACAGCATATTAACAAATGACTATGCTGCAATGCATAGCTACCAATATCTAACTATAAAAGATGGGAGATGTATGTACTTGGAAGATGAGGGAATAAAGTCATGTGACATATATTAAAATGCAAGTTCTTCAAAGCAAAACTTACGTGCAGCCATTTCATTTACATTTGGGTTGTGTGTGTAGGAATGTCAATATATTCCTTTGAATATAATTTAGGTATATGAGATATGATGAACACACATGGATAATTAGCTGCAGTCTAAAGAACTGTGTCTCAGTTTCATGAGCCATAGTAGAAGTTTTATGACAAGTGTGATACAGAACATATTTAAAGGGTTCCCCTTCAGAAGGTCGAACAGCTGAAATCTCGAAACTCATATGGCCGAAGCCATATGCTCGAATTTCAGAAGCTTGACCTTCTGAAAGGGAAAGAAAAAAAAATAAGAAAATACAAACAGTGTTTCTGCAGGGGGGGCAAGCCCTCCTGCACCACCCCACACCCCCACTACTTATTTATTCTAACTCCGAGATCGCACTACAGTGCAGAAAGGGAAATCTCCCATTCTGCGCTATATGCCAATCCCCATTCAGAAGGTCGAGCTTCTGAAATTTTGAGCATATGTTCTTGACCGCATGCATTTCAAGATTTCAGCCATTTGACCTTTTGAAGGGGAACCAATTAAAGGCATGACATCATCATTGTGTTGCAAGGTGATGTGTGGCTTAAGAATGAGTGAAGGAATGTGAGGCCTCTCCTCATGTCAAGATTTTGCCTGAGTGTAGGTGTACACACCACATGTTTTGGACAAAGTTATCATTGTTACTTAATAAATCTATATAGGATCTTGGGCGGTAAAACAATTTTAATAACTGTAGTCTATCTTCAAATGTTAATATTATTTTGTTGCATTTTTCCACAGAGATTTGAATTATATTGATGATATTATTGTAGTATTTTTAGATCAATTCATTATTATCCTTGCATAATTCAATTCTTAGATATTTTAGGGTAGATTCTTGTTTCCTTATGATGTGATCCCCCTTAGTCTGCAGTTCTTTTTTTTTATCTAAAAATAAAAATTTTGATTTTGATTTATTGAAATGGAATCCTGAAGTCATGTAAAATTTGCCAATTAATATGTCTAATGCTTCTAATGTCTCTTATGTATTAGATAATGTTAGCAATATGTCAGCAAATAGCATTACTTTATCATTGTATTGTTCATAAACATTTATTTCTTTGATGTTTATATCGTTACGAATTTAATCTACCAATATTTCAATAGCCAGAGAAAATAGAATCAGTGACATGGGACATCCTTGTTTAGTACCTTTTGTTATATGTATAGATTCAGAGGTAAAAGGACCTAACTTGACATACGCTAAATTATTTGTATATATATTCTTTAGGAGATGAACAAAGGATGCAGGAAATTCAAATAGCATTAGGATTTTGAATAAATAGTCCCAATTTAGGGAAACAAAGGCTTTCTCTATATCTAAGCCAATTATGAGTGTTTCTTTATTTTCTTTATTAACATAATTTGTAAGAGAAATGATCCTTTTAATATTGTCATGTGTGTGTCTATGATATATAAATCCAGTTTGATCATTATTTATTGTTTTAGATAGTAGTATTTTCATTCTGATAGTTAATATTGTCATAAATATCTTATAGTCATTATTTGCTAATGATATAGATGTATATGAGTTATAGAGGTTTGGGGATTTGTTTTCCTTTAGGATTTTTGTGATTAAGGAATATCTCCAAGATGGTGGTAGTAAAGCTTGTGACTGAATTTTTAATAAAGTTTTATGGAAGAGGGATAGTATCTTTGAAGGAAAAATGTTATATATTTCCATAATTATGCCATCTATACCTGGAGCTTTATTATTCAATTTCTTTGTAGGATATGGAAGCTTGCAGATCCAGTTTTAATTTTTCTGGTATTTTTTTATATAGAACATTTTTCATCTAGATTTAATTGATTGATATGTATATTTTCTTTCTGGAAATGTTCCATATAGTGATTTCTATAGGCATCAAGAATGTTACCTATATCTGAGACATTTTCCCTTTCTTTTCATGAAAGATACTTTTAATGTTACTAGCTTTTGATTGTATTTTGATTCTTGTGGATAAATTATGTAGATATTTGGGAGAAGTGGCCAAGGTATTCATTTTTAGTTTTTTTCTAAAGCTAAACTAGTTTTATGTGTTAGAATTTCATTGTATTTATTGTTTAATACGTCTACCTTCTTTTTCATCTCCAAATGATTTTGATTTTTTTCAGTTTTTACTGACAAAAATTTGGATTGCAGCTCTAATAATTCAGAATCCCATTATCTGATTTTGTTTTATACCAAGTAAGGGTAACTCGGCACGTAAAAATCCACTACCAAACATTAGCGGACCGGAGTTCCGCTGTGGCGACCCCTAACCGGGATAAGCCGAAAGACACAACAACAACCAAGTAAGGGTTTTACCATATATGTAAGCTTTTAATGAGTCCTGTATCATTATTTTATTTATCTCTGTGGTGTAATTAATATCTAAGAAGAACTGTAATTCAGATAATAACCAGGGTTTGGATTCTTTAATTTTAGTTATATATGCTTGAATTCTGGATTTAAAGAGTAATGGTTTGTAGCCATTTTGAAGTTTTAGTATCAATGAATTGTGGCCTGAAAAGGGACAGGGAGTGACTGAGAAATTAATGATTTTAGAGTGTAAGTCATGGGCAGCAAATATTTTATCTATTCTAGTTTGGATATTAAATCTGTGATCTTGATGGGAAAACAACAAAAATGTATCTTTTTTAAATTTGAAAGTATCTACAAGATGAAATTATTCTACCCACTTGTTTAAAGCTTTTGATACAGCAGATGTACACAGCAGTTTTTATTTGTAGCTTCAGAAATATCAAATATACAGTTAAAATCTTCTCCTAATATTAAGTCACCTTTATAATTATTGGAAGTAAAATCCTAGTGCTTTTTAACAGTTCCTGATCCAATGCCTGGGAACCAGTATAGATTGGCTAGGGTCCATATTCTGTTATTATATTTAACTATTACTAATGCCATAAGGCCTTCTTTATCTTCATACTTATAAATTATTTCTGGTTTAATCACATTTGTTTTCCATAAAATTGTTCCCCCTTTTGTCTTTGTCTTATAAGTGGATTGCACCAATATCATACATTCCTTAGGATTCCATTTGTAATTGTCATTTGTTTTGAAATTAGTTTCTTGAAGGAAGACAATTTGTGCTTTGTTCAGTTTTAAATATTTCAGTAGATTTGATCTCTTGCTAGGATTGTTTAAGCCATTGGTATTTAAAGATAATAAAGTTAAATCCATCTTAGGTTATTTAGACTATGTATTTTTTATTTTATTGTGACTATTAAACATTTTCCTTTGATAACTATAAAGTATATGTTTGAGCTTTTAAAGGAAATGATCAGTTTTATACTTTGAGTGTTTACCAATAAAGTAATGTTTTGGTCAGACATACTAAAAATGTTTTTGTGAAATAACAAATTTAAATTAATAATTGTTAACAAAACTAAGATCTGCACTAGCCATGGAATGAAAATCATTCCTAATCTAATGGATAAACCTAAGTCCATCAGATTATCACTCATACCTTGACAATCCAGAACATCTGAGCTCCATAAATTGGATTATCATATGGAGAATATTTGTAATGGAATAAGCAATATTTATATTATTTTGAACAGATATACAACATATTCATCCTTATTGATGAAATCTTTCAAAACATATTACTTAATATAAATATATGGTAATATTTATACCTAATGTTTATAATACAATGTATTTTACTGGATATATTAGAAGTTATATTTCATTGTTTGCATTTAAGTAATGACTTTGTTTGTTGCTAACTTACTTAAAGTATCAAGTTTGTTTTATGGGAATATTGATGAAAGTTAGTGCATTTTAATTATCAGTGCATCCCTATTCCTCCATTTCCTACACATAAGGATTTTCATATCTGTCATTCTTCTTATAAAATGAGTGAAATTATAGGTTAAAAACATCAAATTCACTTATTGTGATTAATGATTACAAGTTCCCTTTCCATATTCATAAATTGCCATTTTATGGCATATACTGAATGTTTTTAGATTTAAATGGCAACATTCTATTTTTTATAATCAGCAAAGGTTAAACTGAGTGATTATTGTCAATTTAATACTATTTGTTTAGAATGTGATTGTTACATTCTGTGACATTCCCAGTTCAGGCTTCTATTGTTTTCCTTGAACAACATTGTCAGTTTGATGACATGTATAAAACAGTTAACTTGGTAAGAGCTTAAGTACTATGTATGTTCAAGATGGGTTACAAAACCACAATTCAAGCTAAAGCAATTATATGACTTGTTATGCACATTTACTTATATGAGAAAATCATCATGCTTCCCCTTGATGTTCAATATAGTGTATGTCATTTATGTCAAGTTAAAATAGTAGTGGGCACTTTTCTGTTAATGGGGCAACAGCTTTCTTGGCCTCAATTCTTACCCATACCTTATTCTGAGGAATAGTTTCACACTTTGATCAATAACAGTTCTCTTTTCTACACAGAAAAGGTTAATAAATCTTCCAGTGTTGAGATTTTTTAAACATTATTTTTGGATCAAAAAACGAGTATGGATGTTCTGTTTTGCCTGTTTGTTCCTCATTTGGAAAGGTAGGTATCATGCCGTAGTTGTGAAAGTTAAATTTGAGAGCTCTGGTCTTTATTTATCAACAGTGATCGAGTTGAAGCAAGTCTCACTGTTGAAGAACAGAAGTTAATGTGTGTTTTAAATAAAACTCAGATTGCTTTTGGCTTTGTCTATTTTGGATTTGGGAAAGGTGAGAGCTGGGTGCATTAGTTGCAAGAAAAAAAAATACTACTATTGCTTTTGCATGTTGTAATATTGCTGCAGTGATCGTAGATGTACCGCAATCTGTGTCACTTCAGCGGATCTTTTTTTTTGCATACACTTTGTGGTTGTTATGTTTTCAAACTTGCAATGTTAAACCTGACTTTCTGCTCACTGTGAGCACTATAATGGAATGTATATTTAACATTCCCTAACTTCTGATTAAATCAAGTGCCGTCACTTTCATTTAATGAGGTGTAGACCCTCGTAGCTGCTACTGTTTGAAATGCCACACGCTTTAATGCCAAAACACCATAACTAAAGAGAAAAACATAGCTTATTTGAATCATTCACAACTTCTCACTCTCCCTTTCATTCCTCAACAAACTTGGATATATGCAATACTTCCATAAACACAAAATGGGTGAAATGGAAATACCTGACTCAAAGTGACACCTAAACACAATTCCGTATAATGAATATTTAAGTTTTCAGCTTACTCATTGCCTGAATGCTATCATCATGTCAATAATGTATTTGTTGACAATTAACTTACTTTTCCAGGCCCTTTTGCTCTTAAGACAGTGACTGTTTAGTGAATACTGTTTTTATAGGCTAAAGGCCCAGGTAGGATGGAGCAGATTATCTGTCTTCATATTTTTACAGGCTTGTCAACGTACTAAATGGCTATGTGATTTTGTGCTAAACCTTTAACATATAACAGCCAGTTATATTGATACATGCAAGTAGACTGTTGACATGCAGGCCAGACTTACAGCAATAGAAGGCTTTTGTACAAAAAAAAAAAAAAAAAAAAAAAAAAAGGAAAAAATGGCCTAGCCGTCAACCAGTCACAGACAAATCTCACAAGAATCTGAGACAAATCCAGAATTAATCGGCGACAGTTTTAAAATATTACTACTGTTAGCTTGAAATATTGAGAGATTGACATAATAAGATGATGTGAATTAATACCTTTTCTCCAAAAGTCATAATTTTTGGGTGGATTTATGAGAGCTAGAGCTAAAAATTTGAGCATAAATCAGGGACGTCACTGGCATTCAGGGATGTTTGAGAGGTATAGTCCTTAGCCACACATCACTTCTGTATACTGTACCGTGCCCACTTCTGAAATTATGAACATAGTTATCCAGTTTTATAAGTAGGGAAGCAGTAGCAACAGGGAGAGCTAAATATACAATAAAAATACAGCTTTCTTTATGACAAAACCGTTAACGAGTCAAGAAAGCTTTTGCCCCTTTAATGGAAAAGTACCCAGTAGTGTTATTATACACAAGCCCATGTTATTAAACTGAGTATCTATTGTCAATTTAATACTATTTGTTCAGAATATGATTGTTATATTCTGTAATATTTCAAGATCAGGCTTCTATTGTTTCTCTTGAACAACTTTGTCAGTTTGATGTCATGTATAAAACATTAGTTACCTTGGTAACCGCTTAAGCATTATATATGGTCAAGATGGGTTACAGAAACTACAATTCAAGTTAAAGCAATTACATGACTTGTTATGCATATTTTCTTGTATAAGAAAATCATCATGCTTCCTCTTGATGTTCAATCCAGTGTATGTCATTTATGACAAGTTAAGACAGTACTGTTATTTACACACAAGCCTGTGTTATTAAATCCTGTCTTTAATATCTAAATTCAGCAGACTGCTTCATCTTATATGACAATTATATATTTTATGTCTATATTTACTAAAATCATACATTACATAATTATTGTGTGCATTTTTTTGACTGTTGCTTAGTTATTTGAGAGACCACAATCTATAATGTTTATTCTTATTATTAGCTCTTTCCAAGCATGTTTGTACAGTCCATAGACTTTAAATTATGAGACCCTTCTAGTTTCTTATTTATTATAGGTACATTTCCATCCTTACATACACACATATCAGTACTTCAAGCATGGGCAGCAATGCCCATCCAGTTTTGCCAGAATACCATTCACTAGTTCATGTGGTGTGTTTCCAGGCTGTTCTTAAAATATCCAAACCAATATTTGCCCTGTTCCATTTTACCAGCCTGTTCCATGCAATGGCCACTCTGCCATTGAACCACTCAACACACCTTCCATTCCCATGGATATTTCCACAAAGGAAATATGATCACTCTCTAGCACTTCCTGGCAACTCCAAATACCCCTAGAATCAGCTATCCCCATATGCCCAACACGTCCGAGCAAGCTCACCTCCCAGACCACTACAAAGGGTACTGCACAAGACCAAGTGCTCTTAGTCTTTCACAATAACTCAGACTTCCACTCTTATGTAAGTTCTTAATGTGTTTGGACCAAAATATATTGTAAATATAAAATTGTGCTTATTATTTTGTTTATTTACATTTTTATCAAGAATCAATTTAATGGGCTAAACGAAGTGTTGGGAGATCATCAATATGTGTACATGTGGTTTAAAACAGCCCTTTTATTATATATATATTTTTTAAAAACAAAAAAGTTCATTGCCAAGAATCATCTCAGATGCTGCTCAGAGCCATTAAGCATTATCACCACTCTGTCTCCATTACCATAGCAACCTGGAAGCGTCTGTTTTTGTTAGTATGTCTGTGTACTGCATACCAGAGGCTCGTGATGCACCTGAAGCAAAGCTTCACTTCACTGCAACTTCAAGTCTAAATTCTCTCCCTTTCAGTGAGGCAGCAGCCAGTAAAAGAATGGAGAGCAAACAGATCAAAAAAAAAAAAAAAGCTCCCAACAAGCTGCCACAACAAGCGATAACACATTCTTCCAGCCTTCCCACATCTCACTCAGCAGATGTATAAACAAACTATTCTCTGCCAAAATATCCCAAATCACAGTTTTATACAACCCCTTCAAGTGGGTCTAGGCTAAAACACCAAATGTCTCTTCCTAATACACAAGCATCAGTAAACCTCGATCACAAGCCGCAACCCGCAGCTTCACAGAGACAACAAAAGCAGCATACAACAGTTGCCAGACACAGCTGCATCCACACACACCATGTCAGGCTTAATCAAACAGCACTCAAAGCTATGATACATGCCATAATTGGTATTAACTATGTTTAGACAATAATAATGACATTTGTACTAGTTGCCAGACACTGCTGCATCAACGCACACCATATCAAGATTGATCAAACAGCACTCGTAGCCGTGATACCTGCCATAATTGATATTAACTATATTTAGACAAAATGATGATGACATTTGTACTAAGAGCTTGCTACTATTATTTAACCAGGATATACATGACATTTATAAATCATACTTTAACTGAAGAAAGCATTAGTCTCCATGACAGCATTTTTTTCAAAACACTCTACTGTTACTGCTATTATATATGATGTTAATTTGTTACCTCTGAGTTTGAACTCTGATGAATGGTACCTTGTTGAATTACTTAATTAATTACTTAAATTACTATAAGTAAAATCAATGAAAAATGAACAAGGTAAGTATTCATTGAGTTCAAGTAGGGGAATAGAAACTTCTATGTGTGTATTATATGTTGCTTTGTTTGGCTTATATATAATGTAAATAGTAACCCATCTTGACCTACCTTTGTTTGTGAAGAATTATTGGACTCTTTGAACATTCTGAATAAATCATTATTGTTTCCCAGTTGTTTAAGAAACCATCCTTTTTTAATAAAAGCAGATGATAAGTGATGTACCATTTCAGTTGATACTTTGAGAGATGTAATTGTAAGAGTTATTTTTTTGGGATAGCTATCTTGGAATCAGTTTTTGTTTCTTCTTTCTAGCTTCAGTCCAAGGATTTATTTCTTTTATTCTTTTAAGAGTAGGGGCCATCCATTCCATTTCTTCTGGGATAGACACTATGTAGTTGTTTTTGATGAAAGCCTGTGGAAAATATGGCCCAGACCGCAGAATCCTTTATAAACGCATTCTATGAACACCTTCAGGAATGCATGGATCATGCAATCCCAAATAAAACCAAGACCCAATCCTCCAAAGGCAGACGTCCTGTCTGGTGGACCCCAGCCATAAACAAACTATACAATAGAAGGAGGAAGCTACTACATGATAGAGCAAAATCCCAAAAAGGGAAGGCATCTCTGATCAATATTAGCAAAAAACTATGGGCACTCATAAAATCATCTAAGGCCAGCTTTGAGAGAAAAATTGCACAGGACACTAAGGACAATCACAAGGCTTTCTTTAGTTATGTTAGGAACCTGGGTGGGAATTCCCAGATATGCTCAGAATTGGTCCAAAATGACAAAAAATACATCGAACCCACAGACATTGCCAACATCCTAGCTGACAGGTTCAGCGCAAACTTCTCCCCCCTCCCCACCAAAAAGGCAAATATCTATCCCAGCAGAGTGCTGCCCCCCTGACATCTCAGATGCTCAGGTAAGATCCGCCCTCTCCAAAGCAAAAAACACAGCATCAATGGGACCAGACCGTGTCCCGGGCTGCTTCCTACATGAACTCCAAGAAGAGCTAAACCCAAACATAAAACTACTGTTCAATCTCAGCCTTACTACAGGATATGTACCCAAAGAGTGGCGTACAGCAACAGTGGTCCCTCTCCACAAAGGTGGTGCCTCAATGGATCCTGGAAACTATCACCCCATAAGCCTGACTAGCTTGGTCTGCAAAGCTATGGAAAGGATCATCATGGACCTCATAAATAAAGATATTGGGGACCTACAGACACTGGATCCTACCCAGTTCAGCTTTGTTAAGGGCAGATCTTGCCCTTTAAACCTGGTCGATTTGTTTGAAACAGTCACCAAGGCCATTGACGAGGGGAAGGTGGTCCACACAGCCTACATGGACCTCGCAAAAGCCTTCGATACAATACCCCACTTGGGCATTATAGATAAGCTCACCAGCTTAAATATAAACCCCTATGTCACTAGATGGATTGCAAACTGGCTCAAGGACAGAACCCACATGGTTAGAATTGCTGGAGCCATGTCAGACTCCAAACCAGTTACAAGTGGCGTCCCACAAGGCTCAGTCCTCTCTTGTCCGGTATATATTTCTCGGAGGTACAGGCCAACACAGAAGGACTGTGGCTGACCAGGTTTAGAGATGACTGCAAACTGGGCACCATAATCGACTCTCCAGCCGACACAAGCATCCTCCAAAAGGGCCTCATAGAAACAGACAACTGGTGCCAGAGCCATGGCCTCAAGCTAAACGCCAAAAAGTGTATAGTCATCCCCTTTGGCAAAAACAAAGTGCCCACAAATTACCACATAGGTGGTAATCCATTAAGTACAGAAGAAGTAATTAGGGACCTGGGGACCCAAGTTGATAGCAATCTCTCATTTGACAACCACGTGGCCAAAGTGGTTAGAAAAACATTTTATATAGCCCACCTAATCATGAAGGGATTCACATTTAGATCAGGGGAGGTCATCGTGCCTCTTTACTCATCCCTCATCAGGCCCATAATTGAGTACAATGCCCCTTTTGGGATGTACCTTACCAGACACCTGCAGCAACTGGAAAGACCCCAAAAGTACCTCAACAAGAGGATCAAAGGGCTCAAACAGATGCCATACGCTGCCCGGTTAAAGAAACTCCAGCTCTACTCAGTGGGGCAATCTGTGCCTGACATATAAAGCCATGTCCAACCTGGAATTAATAGACATGCTGCACCTCAGAAAATCCAAATCCCATCAAGCTACGTGCTTGAAAGACTTGAACCTCAGCACTGAAATAAATAGGACATGCTGGAGGGATAGATTCATAACCCAGAGGCTCCCTTCACTCTGGAATAAAATCCCAGTCCAGGTTAGGCAGAGTCCCTCATTGACTCTCTTCAAGAGGAATCTTGATGAGTGGATGGGAGATCGTAGGATTATCCTGGGCATCA
Organism: Protopterus annectens; assembly: GCF_019279795.1. Taxonomy (NCBI): domain Eukaryota; kingdom Metazoa; phylum Chordata; order Ceratodontiformes; family Protopteridae; genus Protopterus; species Protopterus annectens. The sequence continues at coordinate 552,712,791 of NC_056730.1, read as the reverse complement.
CTTCTGTGTCACTGTTAGACAGAGGCATAGTATACTAACCTCGAAAAAGGGCATAGCAAAATTCATTTAAAATGAGTGGTGAAAGCCAAACACACTCTGGCTAGTCTTATAAATGCCCTAGGGCAGATAGCCTAGTATGAACCTATGAACCTATGAACCTATGAATATAGTTGCTTCTTCTAAGTCATTAAAGGTTCTCATCTCATTGGAAAAAAAGTATTTTTATCTTTGCTGGAAAGGCCAGCTGTGCTTTAATGTTGTTTTGTTTCAGCAGTTTTGCTATTGGCCAGACTTTTTTCCTTTGTTCTAGTATTCTGGGAGAATAATCATTGTCAAACCTTATCAGGCTTGGACTGTATTTTAAGGGTGATTTTCTCCAAGCAGATTTTAATATTAGTTCCTTGTCCATAAATGAAAGACATTTTATAACTAGATCTAGGTGGAGTATTTGTTGAGTTAGAATCAGGTTTCCTCAGTGCTCTAAGCACCCTTTCAATTCCAAATGAAAGTCCCTCTTTCGAGTCTAAAAATTCATGAATCCAGGTTAAGAATTAAATAGTCCATGGGATTCATGAAGCTTGCGCCAGGTGCAGGCATAGCGTCGGCGTTCTGACACCAAATATGGCTGCTAGAGCGATTCAAGTATGAGCCGTTCCCACGTGCACTACCTGCGTACACTACGCCTGCACAACTCCTGAGCCTTGTATGCTAATTACCCCATTTGCAGCAGTGTAGCATGCAAATGAAGGTATGTCGTGATTCAGAAAGTGGTGCAGGCATAGTGTAAGCATGCAGAAATGTAAACCGTAAAAAAAGGTTTACATTTTTGCAAACATAAAATCGGAGCTATGACAGCCAACCAAACACATGTATTATATTGTTAATATATGCCAGTGGCTAAATATATAGCCATTGGCATAAAAAAACATGTACAAAATATGAAATTAACATTTATATATATAGTCGCACTATCGCGATGTGGAAGCGCAGGGCAGTGGCGCGCAAAGGGAATCTCAAGGAATATATAAATCTATAGAATAAAACTGCAATGAAACACATATCACGATTTTCCCATAATAGTCAAGGGCAAGCATGCTACACCATACGCATGGCGCAAGGGTTGCTAAGGGGCAGTGACAGTATTATGCGCAGTAGCTAGGATTTAGTAGGCAATGCCATGCAAATGAGAGGAGTAATAGTGAATCACAGATTCCCTGCTGGTGTAAGGATGGACCTCAGAGCATAGCGTTATAACACCAAGGTGAGCCCTTGAGATAAAGATGACATCAAGAGAGGGGTGTGTCACCATTGCTGTAAGCACATTGGAGCATTGTTAAACCGGTCTGCCCCTAGCTAGGCAAAGTTGCAAGATAGGGGTGTGTCGAACTACCCATAGCTATGCTTAGCTGAGAGTACACAAGGTAACCGTGTATGCATGTGAACGGAGATAAAAACACACGTAAACCCAGTAAATGGGTATGAGCTGCGCACACTGCAGCTAAAACAGGAAGGATATAGGAAAGAAATAAGGAAATGCTGCAGCAGTGAAACTGGAGTACAAATGACTAATTAACACCTAGGAGCCTACATTGGGTCATTGACAACAGCTAACAAGGCTGCAAGCAGCTACCTGCAGAACAGGGAAGGGGAGGGGCTGTACTGCAAAGAAAACAGCAAAGTGTCAAAGCAGAACAAAGGCGATATGCAGTATATCAGCTACAAGGCACATTTCGCCATGACTGGGTAGGGAAAGTACAAAACAAGAAAGATGGCAGGTGGATGCATGCCTGATAATGGGAGGGGATCCAGGTCTAAAAGTGAATTAAAGGCAACAGATTAATCAAGGCAGGCAAGTAGATCTCCACAGTAAAGGCCTCACACATGCAGTTCTCATTGCAAAAGCCATAATTTAAGACACACAGCAGCTGGAATAGCTCATACACACTCACTTACATCAGCAGCATCCATAGCACAATACTGTAAAGTGTGAAAGCACCTCACACACATTTGGAAATTTGTATGCACTCTGCACCAGTGGTGTAAACAGACAGGGAACTTTTATTATGTACATGTTAAGGGCTGCCATAGCTTTGATCCAACAGCATGTGTTGGAGAATAAAGGTGGTGTGGAGGATGATGCACACGACCACCTCAGGCACCAGAGGAGGAGGAGAGTGTTCAGTCCTAGGGTAACCTACCAGGGGCTACATGATCTGATGATAGTAGAGCATTACAGGGTGGACAGGGACACCCTACAGCAACTTGTGGAGCTGTGCCGGCCACTCCTCAGAGCCAGAACAAACAGAGGGGAACGCATGCCAGTGGATACGAAGGTATGTGTAAGCCTGAGAATACTAGCTACAGGTACCTTTCAAAGACCAACTGGGGATATCATGGGTATCTCACAGGCATCAGCATCCAGGGTACTACACCAATTCCTGGATGCCATGTTACCACATGCCAATGAGCACATATACATCCCCCAAACACAGGAGGAGTTGGCCAGCAATATGCATCTCTTCCACCATGTGGCAGAATACCCAAGGTACTGGGTGCAATAGACTGCATGCACATACACATCAAGTCACCACCCAGTGAGCAGGGTAGGCGCTACATAAACCGCAAGGGATACCCCACCATCAACTGCCAGGTCGTGTGCAATACCCAGAGCATTATCATGGATGTGTATGCTGGCAGCCCTGGAAGCTATCACAATTCCCACATCTGGCATGCCTCACAGTCGTATCAGTTATTTACCAGGGATGACATCCCAAATGGTCACCTGGTGGGGGATGCTGGCTATGCACTGGAACTGTGGATGATGACTCCCATCAGAAATGCACACACACCCATGCAGAAACGCCATAATGAGGCACACGCATAAACCAGAATCTTCATAGAGCATGTGTTTGGGATGATGTCACGGTTCCGTTGCTTGGATATATCTGGTGGAGCCTTGCAGTACTCTTCAGGCACATGTGCCGACATCTTCATAGTGTGTGCCATGCTACACAATATGGGCCTGTGGAAACAGCTGCAGCAGGGACATAATGGTGAAGGCCATCACAGCCCACCACCATTGCCTAGGGCCCCACAGGCACAGAGTTACTCAGACCACAAACACACTGAGCCAGCCCCAGTAGGCAGACGGAGGTGTGCCCAGTATGCCCATGCCTTGGCAAAGAGGGAACGTATAGCACACACACTGACAGTGTAGGCACCTAGGGACTGACACCTTTCTCCACCTGCACACACAGTAAAAATGGATGGTACACGCACAAGACTACCTGTAAATTGTCATGTATAGACAGTCTACTGTGTGCATCCAACATAGGCAGCCCTCAACTATTGCACACACAACAGCCATTGGCACAAGATAAGTCAACACCTGAACAGTAAATTAAGCTATCAGCATATGCAGATAATGTATGTATAGATTCATAGGTAGGTACTTGGCCAACTGCCAGAGGCCATTCATAAGGCCAGCCAAAATGTGTCAGCTTTTGCCACCTCATTGATTCATTAACCATCCCTCTGTGGAGCAGAGCCAATGGCGGGATCCCTGGGGTGCATTTACTGTTCCCGATCCACCCTTCAAGGTTTCTCTTGCAGAGTGTTAATGAGGGGTTCTGTATAATGTAGTTAGGGATGTTGTGTCCCTCCAGCATCCTCCAGTTATTGATGTGGCAAGGTCAGCTCACTAAAGTGTGTGGCTCACTGTGACATGGATTCCCATAGGTGGAGCATATCCATCAAGCCTGAGTTCGACATGGCTGTGTTGACCAGCGGAGATCATCTCTGGGTAAATGAGATGCCACAGAGTAAAGCAGGAGTTTATTCAGTCCGGCTGCATAGGCCATATGTTGGAAGCCAGTATTCCCCTTGGTGCGGTACATTTGTGAACCCCCCAGCTGTTGGACCTGTCCTCTGAGGTACATCCCACATGGGTTATTATACCCTATGATGGGAATGATGAGTGATGAGTAAAGGGGCACTATAACCCCAGTATGTCTAGATGGGAATCCCATAGTAATCAGATGGCCTGCATAGAAGGATGTCCTAAATACTGTGGAGATATGATTGTCAAAGGGGAGATCACTATCTACCTAAGTCCCCAGATATCCCATTACCTCATCTGTATTAAAGTGGCTGCCACTCATGTGTTAATATGTGGGTTCCAATTCCACAATGGAATGACCATGCAGTTATTGGCACTTGTCTGGAGGCCATGCCATTGGCACCCTGTGACGTTCTCTGTGAGACCCCTTGAGGGATGTCCATGTCAGCTGGACTATCAATCATGGCTCCCAGTTTGCAGTCATTGCCAAACATGGTCTGCCGTAGTCCACCTGTGTTTGCCTGTACTTCTGAGACATATATGCCAAACAGTAGGGCTCCCAGGACTGAGACCTGTGGTACACCAGTCATGACTGTTCAAGAGTTGGACCTGGAGACTGCTAGTCGTACCATGTGGGTTCTGTGTGTAAGCCCATTGGCAACCCAACCTATGGTGTATGAGTGAATGTACAGGCTGGTGTGTTTATCAATAATACCTGAGTGTGGCATGGTGTCAAAAGCCTTGGTGAGGTCCAGGTAGTGTGTGTGAACCACCTCCCCTGTCATCTAACATCTTGGTGACTGTATGTAAGACATTAAACTGGTTCAGTAGGCATGAACTGCACTCAACCAAGCTGACCTGGGTTGGGTCACGTGTTCAAAGGTTACCAATGTCATTGTTAATGAGTGCCATGAGGATGCGAACCATACCATTGCAGACCAGGCTAGTCAGGCTTATGGGGTGGTAGTTACCATGGTCAGTTGTGATTTCACCTTGATGGAGTGGAATAACCATTGCCACACACCATTATATGGGCATGTAGCCTGTGGAGAGGCTGAGGTAGGAATGCTTAATTAGGTGGGGGGCAGGTTGTCTTCTACAGTTTTCAAGATGCAGTCTGGGTCAACATCTGCCTCCAATGAAGCTGTGTTCTGCTGTTAGAGAGGGCCATTTCCACCTGCATGTCTCTGATGGTTTGGATACTGTACTTTCAGGTAGTGTTGTGGGCTCTTTAGGGGGTGAAGTATGCTCCGAATGTATCTGCAAGGATGTTGGCGATATCAGTAGGGTCAGCATATTTTGTGCTATATTTCACCGGCACAGTGCAAATCTGTGTGTCACCACATAGATCCTTGACATAGCCAAAGAAGGCTTTGTGGTTATCTTTCAAATCCTTGTGTATTCTCCTGCTGATGTTAGCCTTGGATGATGTCATGAGGGACCTACGTATCATACTAATAGTGGTCACAGATGTCTGCCCTTTGTGGGATTTGCTGTGTGTCTGGAACACTGTCCTACTTCTGTAGTATAGCCTGTTTATTGCAGATGTCCACCAGACCAGTGTCCTTGTCTAGGAGGAGTGAGTCTTGGTTTACCAGTGATGGCATGATCCATACATCCATGTAGGTGCTTATAGACTGCATTTGTAAATCTGCCTGTATCTTGAGCAGTGTTTCCCCTTAGCATGGGGGCTGTGAAACCCCCCACCCTTGTCACTAGTAGAGTAAATGTAGCTGCAGGAAAGGTATACACTTTGGCATCCATGGGTGGGGGAGATGCTAGGATGTTGAAACAGTGAATAGTTCATGGTCAGATCTAACCAGTAACAGGTTACCCTCTGCTGTGGTGTACCTGTTGCCCATGTTGGTGATGACCACATCTAGTAGTTTCCACCCAACGTTAGAGAGGTTACCACCTGATACAGGGCATATGAGGTGATACATTCCAGGAAGTGCTGGTCCTGGAAGTGAGTACGTTTCCCAGTTAATGGTATGGTAGTTGACATCGACCAATGCCAGGGTGTGCATTAGGACTGTTGTGTTCTCCACTGTCTTCAGGTAGGTGAAGTGGAGGTCCTGGGTCATGGAGGGTGATCCGTAGCAGGCCACATTCCACATTGCAGTTGCGGCTGATGTTAGCTGCACATGGATGGTCACAGAGGTATCATGCTGCCCTGCTAACCTGGAGATGTAGGTATCCCTGATGAATATGTATACAGCCCCTCCATGTTTGTCAGTCCATATTCTGTGGCTGAAATGTGTGGTATGGGTTGTAGTCTGGTAGTGCTGGTGTGCTCTCATGAGCCTTAAGACAGATTTCAGTTAATGCACAGATGTTGATGTTGTCCATCCTGAGGAGTGCTGTGAGTGCATGCATGTTGTGATCACAATCCCTGGTGTTGAGTAGCATAGTCTCATTGAATCTGCTATTGTGCTGCTTACGGAGCTGGTATTCACCTTCAAGACTCTCTAAAATAAGGCACCATGGGGCGCCAATAGCCTTGGTCATTATTCCAAAGCGTAAGGCTGACACATAGGCCGGCATGGTATCATTGCATGCATGTTCCCCATCTGTGCTTGTTTTTCATCTCCACTGTAGGTAACCTACTGGTAAGCAATAGAAAGCCTTAAACTTATACAAGTCTTCTATCTTCCAAGATATGCATTTGGAGTGACTAAATATCAGTGTTCCATATGTTCTTGCTGTACTCAACTGTTTCCTGACTACATGGTGAGTTCTCACTGTATATTGTGATCTGAAGGTCTGTTTATTCACATATTATGGCTGTGATGACCTGCACATTAGAGGTTCACAGATAGCCTACTACCTATCTGCCCAAGGGCAATTAGAAGCATAGCAACAGTGTTTTGGCCTTCCCAGCACCATTGATGAAGTAACTGAGCCTCTGTCAAGCATAGCCAATGAAGCAATTCCAGGCAGAGTTGCTGGAAGCTGTTGAAGATTGGGGTTGTGGAGGGTGATAGGGGCACTTAGTGATCTAAAGAGGGCATGTTAATGTGGCAATACAACACCATCCAATTCCCCCACCAGGTCTTGCAGCTATCAAACTGGACAGGCTCCCCCACCCCTTGGCTGTATGGTTCTGGGACACATGATCCCAGGGGTGTATAGTCTGTTACCCATTCACACAACAAGGCTTCCCTTGAAGTGTGTCAGTGAGGGGCTATGCCTAATGTAGTTAGGAATGTAATGTAATGTCTCACAGTACATTTGTTATATGTTGTTCTTTCAAGAGTATGTGAAGCTCAGTGAGTTTGGGGGCTCCCGCCCTTTGCTTAGCCAAGCTTACACATAGAAATCATCTAAATAGGAAATAGGCGGAAGCAACGTTAATGTCAACAGTGTAATGGTTACAGCATCTGCATAGTATCTGTGCATTTGAGGTTATAATCCCGATAATGGCAGGGATGCTTATCATGTGCAAAAGAATACCTTAACCACAGCTTGCATATATAGGAAGCAATCATCTGTATAATAAACATTCGAATCACCCATATAAACCTATGTGTGCAGAAGAGTACAGTCAACAGAGAATGTAATGTTATGTCAGCACAGTGAGATGTTACGTCACTGACATGTATATATCCGGAGTAGTTAGCGGATTGGGCCATGTTTGCACGCACAGGTTATACATTACAAAGTTTAACTGTGTTTAACCGCTGCTATAATGTCACACAAACACTTTTAAACATGCTTACAACTGCTTAAATGAGCTTTATTCTGCAGTAAAACACATTCATAAAGCAATGCAGGTGTTTACCCTGGACCATGCATACTATAGTCATGGGACGTACCACTAAGCCATCCAAGTTGTACACATGTTTCATGGTCTTGAGACTACACCTTATACCATATGCATTTCACTGTAATGATCACAAATGGGACAGTGACTTTGTGTACATATGTACAGTACATTGTAATGTACTGTAGTTTGTGAACCAACACATTCCAGTCTACAGATGTATTACTGTTACAAACTAATATGAAATATATATATATATATATATATATATATATATATATATATATATATATATATATATATATATATATATATATATATATATATATATATATATATATATATATATATATATATATATATATATATATATATATATATATATATATATATATATATATACATATGTATATTATTCAGTTACATCAATAGCCATATATATAAACATCAATGAACACACTTCATGACACAGAAGCACTCCAAAGGAATTGGGGTGTACACAAAACACATGCAGCTCTGGTATTATAACAATTAATATTAACTGACTTCACCATAGAAGGGGTGGTTGCTGTGTATGTGAAGACTGGGGTGGGGGAGGAATGATGGGTAATGCAATCATGCATCAAGGAGGGCCTAGGTCGGATGTCCAATAAGTGAACTGGAGGGGCATACATGGAAAATGAGGACAATATAAAAAGAACACAAAGCTAGAACCTTACTCATTGATAATACACTCTGTCATGTCACATTGCAACACCTACTTTCACAAACATATGAACATTAACATGTATCAGACATATGTACAAGAAATGACTGTCACATTTGTTTTCAGTAGTGAGGAATGTCTGTAGTACAATTCATATTCTAAACACCATAACTTTCGTACATATCTCAGATGCCTTAGTGGTAAAGTCAGTGACTGTGGTGTTTATGTCCCCGGGTTCAAAACCTGCAAGGGCTGTTAGGTTATTTTGAGGGCCAGAATAAGGGCTTTTGGAGGTAGGTGGATTAAACCACTCTTATGCAGTTGTAAGCGGGTTTCCACATGTTTGCGTGATGGTAAGCGGCGCTGAAACATGGTAAATGGAGAAGCGCTTCACACATTTGACCTTTGCTTAACATCGCTCAGACCACAGGCAAACCTGCTCACAACCATGTAAATGTGCATTATTCACACTTTCCCTACCAATGCCTACTCTGAGAAGTAAAATAATAACATCTTCCAGAAGTAGAACCCGCAACCATGTACTCCATCCTCAGAGTAAACTAACACTAAGCTACCTGGAATGTACCTATCCCAGTTGTGTATGCAGACAGGTTAAAACACAAAAGGGATGAATGATTTGAAATAGGACAACCTGCCATGTACCCCCTTTAAAGGTGTATGCTTATATAGAGAGAGAGAGAGATACATAGAGACACGTAGATATATACAAGTCTACATATATTTATGTAGATATATAGATAGGTTAAAAACATCTACACATCTATGGAGGTACAGATAAACGTATGCAATAATGTATATATCTATATAAATATATATAAATATATATATATATATATATATATATATATATATATATATATATATATATATATATATATATATATATATATATATATATATATATATATATATATATATATATATATATATATATATATATATATATATATATATATATATATATATATATATATATATATATATATATATATATATATATATATATATATATATATATATATATATATATATATATATATATATATTTATACACACATACATACATGTCTGTAGACAGCACTCTAAGTGGTCATATCTGAGTATAACATGGACCATAGCAATCACACATTCCGCCCCCCCCCAAACAATATGAACATAACATATGAAGAGTATATGCCAATACACTATTACACATATGTTCTATGGACACAGTCAACAACACAACTGCAGTGACTGCAAATATCCAGGACAGAATTACACAGACAGATTTCATTTTGCAAATCTTTTCCGATGTATTGCCAAAAGGATTAAAGGACTAACAGTACCTGCATGCTATACAGGAAGCATTTAATAGTGCCTTAATTAATCAGCCTGCAATTACCATAGTATTAGTCCACTAAGGGATAGGTGTTCACATAGGGAAAGAACACCCACACACATATAGACGTTGTATGAAAGGGGTTCCTACACACCTGCACGTGCTATGTACACCCATCAACATCTATCCCACAACCGAAATAATTACATCAATACATACTGTCATACCATAACCAATTATGCAACAACTGTACAACATCTGCTGAGACCTTAACATACCTGGACACAGACACATTATCATGGCCCTAATGTGAAATAGTTGCCATTATACAATTGAACAGCTGCTGATGTAACAGGGTTTGTATGAACTAATCCTGTTTCAGAGGGTTGAAAGGTTTGTACACCAGGAAGTTTTACCGAGTACTGATTATTAGCACAGTATGATACACAGTAACACCAATCTAAATATGTCTGGTAGACACTCTGTAAACCCCCTAACATTATATGCATAGCTCTGCAGCCTTGAGCTGGTCAAACAACCTGGCCAGACTGAAACATATGCAGAAGTATTAGGTACAGACAAACCCTGCACAAGTAACAATGTTCAGAAAAATGACAGCAGTACTCACATTTAGACCATCTCCTCTAGGCATTACACACAATATATTACTGTTTGTCTCCATACAGCTGTTGAAATAGATTCCAAACAAAACTTCCACGCTGTCTTCCTCACAAGTAAGGCAATGGGACAATGCCCACGTGGAGTACTCAATTATACTCAACTGTAGCCATGGTATTGGCTAAGGCAGTAGCAGCACAGCTGATGTGCATGTAATTAGCTACTTAGGAACACCAATTGGTCCTCGGGATAGCACATGTTACTGATCTGTAACTATAAAAGGTTGCCTTGTCACACATTCAGATCATCTGTATCTACTTTTAGGACAGTACAAAACACTGAAAGACGAACCAAAAATGAGTATTACACCAGTTAATAACACCTCTGATTACTAAGATGGTATGTATAACATGTAGTATGTCTGTGCATTTAGTATCTGTACTGTAAGAAATACAGTGTAATCAATGCATATAGTGGAAATAGCTATCTTGTAGTGATGTATTGTTGAGCAGTAGTAATGCTTGTAGTATTCTATGTGTGTACTGTTGTAGGTCACACGGCACACTCCACATACACCACAAGGGATGATTAGGGCTTGGAACCCACCAATTTGCTTCCAGCCACTGTCAGTGTCAGGATTGGTCCAACAAGTATGTGCTATAACAGGTGATAGTATATGTTGATATATTGTAACAGTCGACATATGTATGGGTGTATAAGTATGATGAACATTTTAAAGGTGGGCTTACCATGCAAATATGGTGTGCATTGTGGGATATTGTGCCAATAACTGTGCAATGTACAGTATTCTAGTCAAATCTGTATTCTATTCTACATAGCAGTTCTGTTATGTTATGCAAACAGTAGTTATGTCTATTGGCAATTACAATACTCAATGACAGGATACATAGCATTAGTATTCATCTGACAGGTTAGCAGCATGATAGCAAAGATAATTGGAAGAGCCAAGTAACTATCCATGCACATAACACATGTAATATCCACCTCTCTATTATCGTTTGCAAGCAATAATAGCTGTGCGTGTGTAGATATTATGCAAATGTGTAGTGACTCTTGTTACAGGGCTGGGCCAAATGGCTATGCGAACACCTACATAGAGTGGATATTGAGAGTACAGACACACTGGATGAACTGCCAGTTTTGAGTAGCCCAACCTCTCATTGCCAACCTAACAGCCACTTGCACATACTGTATGTAAGGCAGTGCACAGCACTGGTAATGAAACAAGTTGCATATCATCTTTAACTCCAGGGTAACATCTGCAGTAGGAGTGTAAGATGTAGGAGACAGCTGCCCATGTATAATAGCTGCATCATAGGTGATGGCTCACACTATCTGATTATATCCTGATTATGTTGACAGTGGCATTAGAGCCTATTGATACATGACTCTGGTTGGAGAGTGGGTGTCTGTGCCCAACAGAGCTCATGGTCCTGGTGGATATGTGTGTATATACCCAGAGAAGGAAACAGACCTGTAGACACTAGCATCATCTGTAATCAACTAACAGGATGTGATGTGCTCCTCAGAGGACGATTGCTGCTAAAGGTCACTACAATGTTTCCATAATAGTCAGTGCTGTCATGTCCATAACACAAATATGTGCATGTGAGCATCACTGTCTAAAACATCTTCATAGGCAATACATAAACTAAATACGGTACTTGGTACTTGTAGTACTAACTGCTCATAGAGGCATGTCCACTAGTCAGCTACCAGTGTTTCCTAATGTCAGCTTTGTGTATGTGGCCATCCTGGGGGAATGTAATCTCTATGCCATGTACACTGCCAGACCCACCTAACACCATACCTCATACATTGTTTGGGATGCAGCTACAGGGGTAAGCTGTAAGGCAGCCCAGTCTACAGCCATGACTGGACTGGACAGTCATGAAGTGTAGGTTAACACATGCAGCTCATCAACACAACCGACACGTACCCTTACCAGAATACAGTAAGGACACCCATGCACACTACCGGAAATCACACACATCCACAGACACGTCTAAGTATCTGGCCAAACAAGTGACCCCACCCCCCCAAGCAGGATGAGACAGACCCCAAAATACACAAACTGTATGACATAGTTTGCATAATTGTGCCTCACCTCTGAACACATGACTGGAAACATGCCCAACAGTACTCATTTGTGAATTCAAACTCTAGCACTATGGTACACACCAACCTATACGAGGGCATACATACTGTCAGCTGCCTGTCTGCCATGATTAGCCACATACTCATACACTCAGACCACCTTTTGAACTATACACATGGCTCTGGCATATTCCATGTTGTTGTGCAGGACCTGTGATGCAGTAGCCTGGACTGCATGGAAACATATGTAGGAACTGTCAGGTCTTGTAGCCCATGCAGGTATGTCCCAAGGCCTGGGAAGCATTCTGCCATTGGCCAGAATGATACTGCAGTACAGGGACAAAAGGATTGTATTCCACAATTGTCTAGTGTAGTGGTGCATGTCACAGGGTATCTAGTATCTGTCGTCCTGGGATAACATGGTTGACAGACCATGATGCTTTGCCAGACAGGGCCTGCACCTGCCACCCCTGGGAATCTGGATACTGCCTAGGGCTCATGCTTCCCCTATAGTGCCTTCATCAGGGTCCACTGTTGTTACAGGGACAGCCAAGCAATAAACTGCAGGTCTCGCTACACAATGATACATGTCAGAAACACTATACGAACACACATATGTCAATCCCTAACATGGAGAACATATCTGTGCAGTGGCTGAAACATGTTTCAATGCTCCAGGGAGCACAGCTGCCTGACCATGTTATAACACATACCTCACTTCTTGCCCATTATCCTTTATTGAAACACATGGGCCGCAAGTGTGTACATATTCCTGAAGGATATGTACACCCCCATGCTAATTGCACTTGCATAACATCAGATGCATTTTGCTGAGCAACTACCCTTGTGCCAAAGTGGAATTCAAAATGCACCTTGAGACAGATCACCCACCATGCCGCGGACTTCCCAACTGTCATAATGTGCTGTAATGGGGAAGATTAGGTCTGAGACAGAACTATAATAATGGCTACTCTCAACTATTCCATTATGAACTGGGAAGACTCCTCATGTACCAACACCTGCGCTCAATGCATGTTGGATTCCATCAATCCCACTGACCTAGATCACAGTAGTCACACAAACAGGGCTAACAGTATGCTACACATAGTTAGTCTCTAATACCAGTGTTATGTTTCCTAAGAGCAGAGTGATGAGTGCCATGGCACCCATGCAGATGGACAATGCATGTGCAAATGCTGAATCCTACACAAATGAACCTTAAGCAGTCACATATGTGCAGTGATTGTGCCATTGAAACAGAACCAGGATTCAACCCAACACATACAAGTAGGCAAACTGGTGGTACGATGCTTTAAACTGTACCACAGAAGGTAGTAACTGTTGCAAGAGTGAACACACATGAGTGTAGGTGATCCCTGGTCAGCCTCAGTAAGATGCAGATACACCATATAAAACCACGCAAAGCTACTGTGAAACTATTCAGCCACATATTATGAGGCCAAGCACAGCGCATTCTATAGCTGTGTCATTAGTCGTAATGGCAATGACACGACCTGCCGTGCTGCACAGCACTATGGCATGGGAAGTACTGCACCTACAGAAATAGCTGAAAACCAAAGGAATGGCAAATACTGATGTAAAATCATAAACTGGAACCAAAAATCACCAGCAAGATGAATGGAAACACACCCTGACCTTTATTTACATAATAACAGGTTGAGCGCTTTCATCAAAATAGTTTGACTTCATCAGAACAATAGGTACATGCAGCCAAAATCTTAAATAGGCATCGACTTAACCAATTAGTTTAAACAAACCAATCATTTCAAACCTTACTAATAATTACAAAAAACTACTACCACTATGAAAGGCTCACTTACTGTGTCCAAAGTAAAAATTCCAGCAACAAACGAATAGGAAGACACAGAGACAGCTGATATATCCAGTTCAAAACTTTTACTGCAGTGCAACAAAACACAAGCTCTTTCACCAAACAGGCATCATCAGGTGTATTACAAAAGCACTAACAAACACACCCCTATTTATGCATCAAATGTCACATGATACAAATTCAAATTTAAAACCACAAATTTAAAGACACAACACCTATAAAAGACATATAAATTTATTTTATAAACATACATAAATGAACATAAATAATGCATACTAAAACTATACTTCAATACTAATAACTACCTTCTTAGGGGTCTCTTCTTTAATTTGGGTACTAATGGAACTGATTCATTAAGCCCATGTCCTACATCAGCCCTAAACCTCACTATCCATGAGGATTCCAAATCCTCGGTCTTAGCACGTATATCACCCTGCCTCACATTCTCATAAACCCTAGCAGTTACTAAAAATTTAAAACCATGACTAGAGTCAGTACTCACAACATGCTTCGCCAATGCACTAACCACATTACCTTTATTCATGTGGTAGATATGTTCTCTTATGCGTTCTCTGAAGTGACGGTCAGTCTTACCTATGTAAAACTTTTTGCATACAATGCAGTGAGCTAAATAAACAATATGTGATGTATCACATGTAGCTGCTATTGTAAAATTATAACATCTACTTTGGTCGGGATGTTCAAATTTGCAGCTGCTGTCAATATATAAACACCAGTTGCAATGACCACATGGTTTAGTTCCAACTGAATGAGAATTCCTACTTGCATCCTTAGGGTAACACAACTTACTTCTCAGTGACCTACTGTTTTTATATAAAAAACACGGCACTTCAGGTATGTGCCTAGAGATATCATTATCAGTTCTAAGGACACCCCAGTGTTTTTTAATGCTATCCTTGTAATAATCTACATCACTAGTATAAGTAACTTTAAACCTCAAACCAGTGTTATACTTACTTTCCCGCCTTCTAACAAACTCACTATTACCCATAGAAAAATATGGTCTAGCTTCATTCATCCTTTTATCAAAAACCTTAACTGTGTTGTTTTGGATAAGATATTCCTCATAACCTCTCTCCTTCAAACTCATCTTCACGTTATCAACTTCACCAATAAAATCACTATCCCTAGCATTTAATCTTGAAGCTCTATAAAACTGGTTAGAGGCCACACTTCTAAAAACATAAGGAGGATTAAGACTGTCCCTATGTAATAAATGATTCACATGAAAGAGATGTTTGATTCCCTTTCTGTATATGGGTCTCAACTACAAAAAGCCAAAATTAGTAAGATATGTCAAGATCGTAATGATTTTCAACTGGGGAATGTCTTCATATGGCCTCGAGACAGTTTTGAAAAGGAGACTGGGAGATCTTGTCAACAACACAGTACCAATGATGGTCCACCAAGAGGCGTTGCTGTTCTTTCGTCAGATCCATGTGCTGGTACGAATCAACGCTCAGAAGAGATACAAAGTGTTTCCCGATTAACAGGTGAAGTTGCTTTGGTGAAGGAGTTGGGAGCTAGAAAGAAGATTGTAACCACAAATGCACAAGTGCATAGGTCAGGGGTAATAGAGAAATCTACCTCTGGCAGCAGTAATGATACTGATGGTTATTTTTCTGTCTGAACGAGCAATGCGACCTCAATTTTCCACTACCGGTGAAAGAGCAAACTTTTCAATGGCTGACAGAACACCAATGTGGGCGGAGTCGGAGCCGCAACAAACGAAAGATGGAAGGAACTGTGAGTACGCAGAATACAATAAAAAAAGTGTTTCTGAACGCCAAGAAGAACTAGTGTTGAACTTATCCAGTATAACTTTGACGCCTTATGAAATGAGAGTTTTAGGTAAAGGGTTATCATTTATACCCTCTACTTGTTCTAATTTTACGGGTGTTATTTTTGATGTTAAATTATTTACTAGGAATTTGGGGTTGAAGGTAATGTTTAATAATTCTGAAAGTGTTACTAATGAAGAAAGTAATATTTTTTCTAAGCCCAGTTTGTTCTTACCTAAAACTAATCCTCTTATTTCTGCATTTGAAAAGTTAGTCATACAAGATCTGTATGATTTGAATGAGGCTAATACTAATAAGCATGCTTGTTACAAGAGGAAGCAAAATCTTTCTAAAGATGAGTTCAATGTGCTGAAGGGATTGGAGAACAATACTGATATCATTATCAGGCCTGCGGATAAAGGCGGACCAAGAGTGGTATTAGATAGGACCTGGTATGTGTTTAAAATGCAGACATTGCTAAATGATAAGTTATTCTATGAGAAATTAACTCGCATTTAAGTCAACACAATTATACATGATGTGCAGATTTTACTTAAATGCATGTTTGATATGAATCTTTTTGATAGTCATCTTTTGGAATATTTTTTATATAAATAAACCTACTGTTCCTGTTATACAAGGTCTCTCAAAGGTACACAAAGATGGGTCTGATCCACCACTTAAACCTATTGTTTCTGGTAGAAATTGGTGCACTGAGACTATCTCTCTCTCTCTCTCTCTCTATATATATATATATATATATATATATATATATATATAAAAACATTTGAGACCGGGTATTAATAAATTAACACATGTATTAAGGGACACCGAACATTTTCTTAGAGACTTGTATGAATATATTTTTAATAGTTTGAATAATGATGTGGTTTTTGTTACTATGTATGTAGTGTCTTTATTTAATGTTATACCCAATTTAGATGGCCTTAATAAGGTGACTAAATTTTTGCAACGGTTTACAGATTACACCCCTAATAAGGTTCAGTTGTTGGTGAAACTGTTGGAGATTGTGCTTGAGCACAATATCTTTGCTTTTGGTGAGCAAATATATAAGCAATGCAATGGCGTGGCTATGGGCACTTCTTGTGTCAATAGCTACGCCAATGCTGTTATGATCATTTGGGAGTATGACCATATATTTAATGGGCCATTCAATGAACATGTTTTGTTTTTTCGTAGATTTGTGGACGACCTATTTATTTTGTGGAAGGAAGACCTTGATATATTTGCTTCCTTTATGGAATATGTAAATAGTAGTACCTGTTATTTGAAGTTTACATCTCACTCCTCAGAATCAGTGGTGGATTTCTTGGATGTTTCTGTTATTAAGGATGAAACCGGTGTTATTTACACTAAGTTGCACAGGAAAGACTGTCATATGAATCATTTATTACATAGGGACAGTCTTCATCCTCCTTATGTTTTTAGAAGTGTGGCCTCTAACCAGTTTTATAGAGCTTCAAGATTGGTGAAGTTGATAACGTGAAGATGAGTTTGAAGGAGAGAGGTTATGAGGAATATCTAATCCAAAACAACGCAGTTAAGGTTTTTGATAAAAGGATGAATGAAGCTAGACTATACTTTTCTACAGGTAATAGTGAGTTTGTTAGGAGGCGGGAAAGTAAGTATAACACAGGTTTGAGGTTTAAAGTTACTTTTACTAGTGATGTAGATTGTTGCAAGGATATCATTAAAAAACACTGGGGTGTCCTTAGAACTGATAATGATATCTCCAGGCACATACCTGAAGTGCCGTGTTTTTTATATAAGAACAGTAGGTCACTGAGAAGTAGGTTGTGTTACCCTAAGGATGCAAGTAGGAATTCTCATTCAGTTGGAACTAAACCATGTGGTCATTGCAACTGGTGTTTATATATTGACAGCAGCTGCAAATATGAACATCCCGACCAAAGTAGATGCTATAATTTTACAATAGCAGCTACATGTGATACATCACATATTGCTTATTTAGCTCACTGCGTTGTATGCAAAAAGTTTTACATAGGTAAGACTGACAGTCCCTTCAGAGAACGAATAAGAGAACATATCTACCACATGAATAAAGGTAATGTTGTTAGTGCATTGGCCTAACATGTTTTGAGTACTGACTCTAGTCATGGTTTTAAATTTTTAGTAATTGCTAGTGTTTAGTAGAATGTGAGGCAGGGTGATATATGTGCTAAGACCGAGGATTTAGAATCCTCATGGATAGTGAAGTTTAGGGCTGATGTAGGACATGGGCTTAATGAATCAGTTCCATTAGTACCCAAATTAAAGAAGAGACCCATAAGAAAGTAGTTATTAGTATTGAAGTATAGTTTTAGTATGCATTATTTATGTTCATTTATGTATGTTTTTAAATTAAGTTTGTATGTCTTTTATAGGTGTTGTGTCTTTAAATTTGTGGTTTTAAATTTGAATTTGTATCATGTGACATTTGATGTATAAATAGGGGTGTGTTTGTTAGTGCTTTTGTAATACACCCGATGATGCCTGTTTGGTGAAAGCGCTAGTGTTTTGTTGCACTGCAGTAAAAGTTTTGAACTGGATATATCAGCTGTCTCTGTATCTTCCTATTTGTTTCTTACTAATAATTAGTTAATTAATAATTTATACTATTTCTACTGAGAACCATTCTTATTTAAAGAAAAAAGTCATATAAAAACCTTCTTGAAAATACATGCTTAAAAATTATTTTTTATATATAATTTTTATATATATGTTAAAATTCAACTTGAAGAACCGCCAAAATCTAAAAATTGATCCACTTTATACCCAATATTATGCTGTTCATATCTTTCCAGCCTTTTATTTCAAGGCTGGAACAATAGATAAAAAATCATTCAACCCTAGGGGAAAATTAGCAGCAAGCCTAAGTTGCCACATAAGCTCTATTTTTATTTAAAATATTCTTCCAGTCCCCTCCTCTAGGGTTTGCTTGAATAACATCTAAAATGCCAAATTTAAAACCTGAGAAACCAGTGCATATTCTACTATGCCTATATAGGGCAGTAGTTGCCTATTCATTTTTTATTTCGTAATGGTGTTCATAAATCCTGGACTTAAAGGCGCTGTCTGTCTTCCCAATATTAAATCCTGTTTATGTATTACACTTGGCCAAATATACTAACTGCTTAGTAAAGCAGTTGCCTTTCTTGAAAAATACTGTATTTGTAGTCCTGTTATTTAAAACTAAACTTTCTACCTGTAAGATTTAACTACATTGTGCACAATGCTCACAGGCTCTAGTGAATTCATGCCTCCTATCATTCCCTCTTGTTACACTACCCTCCAAGGTTCCCTTCAAATTAGGACAAACTTAGGTAGAAAAAAGGGGCTGATCACCAACTGCCCAAAAAATATCTTGGTCAACTTTAAAAATGTTCCAATTCTTGTGAAGAATATTTTTTATTTCACTGTACAAAAGACTGTATTGTATAATACATGCCTGGGTAAAATTACCATTAAATTCACCTTTCTTCTTACCAGCATTCTGAATTTGGGTAAACTCAAAGCCTAAAATAGGTTTGTATTTCAAACCCCATTGCTCAAGAACCTCTGCCAAAATGCTTTCCACAAATACAATAGGATACCCCCTCTCCACAAACATATTGCCTACTTTTTAAATTCCCGAACAACATCCTCCTTATGAGAAGTCATTTGTGCTACTTTAATAGCTTGCCCTTTAACAATGCTCTTTTTCTGAAAAAGGGGGTGATGACTAGTAAAATGAAGATATGAATTACAAAAGTTTTTTTTCCTATATATCTTAGATTTGAAATCTTGTTCATCTTTTATTTTAGTGGTATCTAAATAATGAATTTCCTTTTCATGGCAATCAAAAGTAAATTTCAAAAAACTTGTGGTGCTATTCAAATAATCAATGAAACCTGGAATTTGGTCCTTATTTCATTTCTATAAAATAAAAATATCATCCAGGAATCTACTGTAATATAATATATCAGCAAAATAATTACTCTGAAAAATGTATTCCCACCCCAACATTAGAATGTTCGTATAAACGGGGGCACAAACTGCACCCATTGCAACTCCCTTTATTTGCTGATAATATTGGCCTTTGAAAAATATATAATTGTTATCCAAAACTAAGGCCATCATCTCACAAACAAGCTTAACATTTTCAGGGGTCAAGTTGGAGCAGACAAATAAAGTTTCTTCAAAGTATTCAAATCCTTCTCTCCTGGGAATGCAGGAAAACAACTCTTGAACATCAGTAGTCATGAAGATGACATCTGGGGACCAAAGGTCAGATTTAATTTGACTAAAAAATTCCCAGGAATCTTGTATAAGGTTGGTAGCTCCCTCCACAACATGTTTAACCATTTTGTCCACAAATACTGCCAAACTATGTGTCTTTGACCCTCCTGCCGGTACTATGGGCCTAAAAGGGGGCACTAAAACATCTTTATGGACTTTAGGTATACCAAAAAATCCAGGTACTTTAGGAAAAGAATTCAAAAGAAAATTGTAAGTCTCTTGGTTAATCCTCTGTTCCAAAATATACTCTTCCAAAAAACTATCAATACGCTGATAGGAAATATTAATTTGATTTTTGGATACCTGTAAATAATTTTCCTCGTTAAATAGAATAGTTTGCATGATATTAGTGTATTCCTCTGTATTAAAAATGACTATATCACCCCCTTTGTCTGGGGTCATTATATGGATGCTCCTATCATGCCTTAATTCATGAAGCAAATCCCTCTCTTTTTGATTCAATTTATAATAAAACTTCTTGTGGTCAGTCCATAATTTATAAATGTCTTCTTTAACCACCTTTTCAAACGTAGTTATTAAAGAATGGAGGGGTGGGTTGTACACACTACTTTTCTTAAAGATAGAGTGATTATTGTAGTTAACACTATTACTTGTATTTTTAGAAAACACCACACGGAAATTTAACTTCCTAGTATACATTTGCAAATCTAATAAAACTTCTGCTATATCTGGAATTCTAGTAGGAACAAATTTAAAACCTTTAGAAAAAAGGGGAAAGAATCCTCACAAACAGCCCTCTCAGTGTAATTGTAACTGTTAAAATCTTGAAAGGAGTGAGCAACTTTGGAATGGGCTTCAGTCAATATCTGCCCCTGCCCCTTCACCTGTAGGAATTGTTCTTTGGGGGGGGGTTGGAAGAATAATAAACTTGAGTCCCCTGTTGCCTGCTTGCTATTCTTTCCAAGCATCTCAGGGGTGGAAAATCCCCTTGATCTAAGTGTTTTTCCATAAAGAAGTGTTCAGATGGTGCTACACCCCCACTCTCATAAAAATCAACAGAACCCATCTCATCACGAAAATCAAGTTTAAATCCTCCAGTTTCTGGCCTGGGTCCATCCATAACTAACTTGCTAGTGGGATAAACGTTGTTGCTTTGATACTGTTTGATATCCCTACCCAACTTTCTCTTCTTTTTTAAAAAGTGAACATTACATTTTTTATCAACCCTATCAAGAACTTTACAATAGAACTCTTCATATTTTGGAAACAGCAAATCATTTAAAATGTTGGAGTTCAACTCCTCCACCTCTTTCTGAATTTTAACTCTCATTTGTTCTTGAAAACATACCACTTTCTGAAGCAACTCAATTCCCCATTTGTCAAACAAGGCAACAAAATCATTGACCATGTCAAAATCATAATAAAGACCAAAGAGAAACTTGAAAACACGTAGCCCCTGAGGAACCACTTTTAATTATTATAATATATGTTATTATGTGAATAAAGGTGTGTTTCCATTCGCCCTGCTGGTGATTTTTGGTTCCACCTACAGAAATAGCACCATTCATCCAGATAGGGTCTCAGAGAACCTAAACACACTCCCACCTCCCCCTCACCCCCAACAGGTACACTTAGTAATATATCCATGTACACTACAGGGCCCCTGTACTAACGACTATGCAGGTACAAGCTGCACTCTCTAAAGCCATACATACAGCTTTCATGGGACCTGTCAACATCCCAGGGTGTATCCTACACAAATGTAAGAACATTCAGCTATCCGCATACACATCATGTTCAATCATAGCTCCATGGCAGGCTGTGTACACACTGAATGGTACACACCAACAGTTATTACACCTCACAAAGGGGGAGACACCATTGATAATGAGACATAGTGCACAACTACCCTGCTGAGTCTGGTCTGTACGGCCATGAGCCGTGGTCAACGTAATTGATGTACTCGGTACAGATGTAGATGACAGTAGGGTTGATTCACACTGCATGTCATGACCTTGCCAGGTCATAGGACACCATCACACATACTGTGTTCTAGCTACACGCAGTAAACTAGGTGTGTATTCCTATGTCACAGAGTGGTTGGCAGCTGGACTGCTGGCAGAACCCACACTGCAGAAGGTGTCTGATGAATACATGCACATCAAACCAGTGACAACCACAGTAATACAGGGGTCATTCCTGGTACTCCCCCTCTTTGTTATCTATACCACATAGACTAACACAGAAGGCATCAGCCTATTGATGTTTGCAAATGACTATGGATTAGGAGCAATAGTTGACTCATTATGTGCTGCATTCAACATACAGAAGGGCCTTAGTGTGCCAGATGTGTGGTGTGTGATGTATGGCCACAATATGACAGCTGAGTATTGCATTGTCATCCCTATGTTACAAACCTTGTACCCATTAACTACCACCTAGGCAGTGGACAACATAATGACAACTGTGTGTATGGGATGCAGCTGGACAGTACTTCCCTTTGATAGTTACATCACCACAAAAGACAGGTAGTCATATGTGGCACCCCTAATCATGACAGAGTGCCATCCAGGAATAGAGATAACTGCTCAGCCATACTCAACACCCATGTGACCCATAATAGATACATATTTCCTTTAAGGGTTATTGCCCATGTGTAGATGGCCTACACTGCCCTTCCCAATCCCTAGCTGCACTATGTAGCATGCAGCCTACCCTGAATAAAGCCATGTCCAACCCAGAGGTGTTGGACATGCTACACTTAACACATCCTGATCCCAAATAAACACATATGTCATGGACATCCACCTTTCTAGTACAGGGATCACAACATGCCTGACAGATCCCTGTCCCATACACTTAACATACTTTTGCCATACTATGCATCCCTGTCCAGCGAAGCTGCACATTGCCCCTCTCTGTGACATGGTGTGATGACTGCATGCCAAATATATCAGTAACTATGTGTATCAGTTCTGTGGCACTGCTTGAACTGGCCACTAAAACTTACCTGTCTGTTGCCTACAGCTAGGTAACCTGTCTGCCTAGGCTCATAAATGGCCCAGGGCATATAGCCTACTAGATCACTATGACCATACATGCTATAGTTGATATCCAACCCAGCAAATACCAACAGGCTAGCTATTGTCCCATGCATTACACATGTGCAACACAGGCAATACATGGCAGGATGACACAGCTGTACAGTGCCATGTAGACGTATATGGCAAAACACATACTTGCAAGTCTGCAGGGTCACAGGTCATGTCCCTAATGGCTATGTATGACTATATATGTGACATATACACAGCATTAAGGTCAATTGCATTAATGTGAACACATCCAGGCATGTGCTGATAGATAAAGACACCACTACAGGCAAACAGACATGCCCACGTCAAGACAACATCCACATAGTGTATGAGCAATGTCATCACATGACACACACATATGTGTTGCTAACATCACATCACCATTAGGTGTCAAATGTGTGTGACCTATACATGTCAGTGGTGTTGGTGTCATGTAGATTTACAAAGACATATTTGTAATCTTAATAAATGTGATACACATGTATGTTCAGCTGTACTGCTGTACTTCTCTGTGAGTTACTGTGACCTGTCTCCATCGTTATGTCTTCCAGGTATGCCACGTAGCAGACTGCCACCGTACAGCTGCTTGGAGGATGAGGTCCTCATTTCATAACTCCTCAACAACTACACAATGCTCTTCGGCCATATGCCACAGGATGCACAGCAGCGGATGCCCTGTGGGAGGAACTCTGCAGGAGGGTAAATGATGTTGGCGGTCACAATCACACCTATCAGCAGGTGCACCGACACTGCACTGACCTGATAAAACAAGCAAAACAGCATGCTAATGCAATCGCCAGGGAACAAGGTACAACAGGTGGGGGGCTACTCAACCTGCCCCCACTCATGTGTACCGAGGAGCTACTGGCCAACCTGGGGACACCTGCAGACCTCCATCCACAAGCTTTATCTGGTATTGTGGAGGTGGGTGTCTCTCAACCACCAAGCCTGGAGTTGCCTGGTAAGTCACTACTGCACATAAAACACAACTATATATCAAATAGTTACATGTGTTACTGTACAATATGTAATGTAGCATCATATGCAAGGCATGTATGCACACATGCCACATACTATAGTCTGCTACTCTATGTATGCACAGATGTGCATACTCCATAGTATAATGCATTGTACTGGCTTATGTGGTAACATGGACATTGCACCCTGTAGCTATCACACAGGTGTAGATAATGATCTTACTGCTGTCACACTCCTGTTTAGGTACCTCTGGCATTTTTCAGCAACAGCAGCCTGTGTCAGGTGAGATTGTTATTATTTACCAGGCTTGATAATGCACGGAACATATTAATAGCATGCTATCTGCCATAACACATGTACACATAATGTATGGTGGTCCTGTTAATGGACACTGGTCAGACCTGCAATGCATCATGCTGTTTACCTATGTGAAACAATTGAAGACTATATGAAA
Source organism: Protopterus annectens (assembly GCF_019279795.1). Classification (NCBI taxonomy): domain Eukaryota; kingdom Metazoa; phylum Chordata; order Ceratodontiformes; family Protopteridae; genus Protopterus; species Protopterus annectens. The sequence goes on along the minus strand of NC_056730.1, from coordinate 552,687,971 downwards.
CACCTACACTAAACTTTCCAAACTGTCATTGCCAGATGTGTGGACAACAGTGAATACAATGGTGGAGGTGTGTTCCACTGTAGGGACAGGTACTACATATCAGCATTCCACAGGTTGGGAATACGAACAGTACTGTACAGAGAGCATATGTGTGCACACACACCAAATGTGTTGGAGCTGGAGTATGCCCGGCCCACAGGATACACCCTTGTGGAGTATACCCTTGCTATGAATGTCACACAATGCCATGTGCTATCAAACATGTCCATGACATGTAGTGGGCTGACTGCAACACTGCTCAACTATCCTGCAAAACATGTCTTACATCCCATACATACCACCCTTTGTCTGCATAACCCTGTCCTCAGTGGGGCATATGACATCTATGGGTGTATGTCATGTGGGATAACACTGACATGTGAAAAAAGATGGCCATCACAACCATTGGACTGAACATGTGTACACATGGCCATGGAGGATGGCCAGAGACATGAAGCAACACACACAGTAGAAGGGATGTACAAGTGTGTACACCCTGTTATACATTGGCTTGACACAATACAACTATGGACTTTGTTTAATGGTGATATTGCAGATATGAAACACTAAACATCATACAGGCCTGTACACAGCTTGTGTAGGCATAACATGTAACCACCATATAACATGTCTGGAACATCTGGAGTGTGTCACGACATGGAAGCATTCACCTATACAGTATCCAAATACATACATGTGTTGCACAACATACACATACATCCACATCAAGCCACAGATAGAGTACATTCACCTTGCTGGTGTCAGACGTCACTGTCATGCCTGCTCCTCATGTGTGTGAGGTACACAGATGGCATGTGGGACATAGAGTACTTGTAAGTTAGCCATGTGTGGGCATAGTTGCCAGGTATCAGTAATATAGTTGCAGATGTGCAGGGGTGTCAGCCATTTACCCTTCTGTGACCTGTGTCACACATTCCACATTAGGGTTTATTGTGTATACACCTTGGTGTTGTGGGTCACATTCCACATTAGGTATGTATTGTATGTGAACATAGTCATGGCTTTGAACTGTGTCAGTAGCTCACACTGTATAGCAATTGTGAAGCCACATGATGCCCTGCAATGGCTATGCACATCAGCTCAATGTGCAGTATGTCCCTGCATATTTGTAGGGTGGACAGACAACATTGCATCAGCTGAAGTCCCATGTTAGTATAACATGTCCATGCACTGAGACACCATTACCGTACTGTAGATCGGAAAGGACACCATTGTGTTACACATGTATGCATGTCATTCAAAAAATCAGCAGAAGACATGTCATACTACATGTGATTGGCAAGGTCATACATCACACAGCAGGCCGGTGTACTGTAAACCTGTGCTGGTCTGTGGCACCATTGCAAAGTAGGGACAGCCATGTCAAACATGTGTGTACAGCCACATACACAATGTCTACCCTCAGCTCAGGGGTAGGCAAAATAATGTTGAACAGACATGCACTGCTTTTGGGGAGATATGCAAGCTAGGGCTCAGGCACACATAGTATGCAGTTGACATACCCTACAGCTCATGTCCTCACACATAGGGGTGGTGGCCAACACAGAGCATCAGTGGCAGATGTACAAAGGTCACTGATGGTCTGTCAACATGTGGTGTATGTTGCACACACCATGGCAGTGCAGTGCAATGGTGCAAAGTGTATGCATTGTGTTGCAGGTATGGGGCATAGGCTACTAACACAAATGGTGCAATACAGGTATGTATGCTAACCACCATTATAATTTTGTAAAGTGCATGCTGTCTGCTATAACGCATGCATGCTGTTGTGTGCAACTCAGGGATGTATGATAACTACCACTATAATTGCCTAAGCTGAAACTATAATTTAATTTTAAGGTCAAGATAATATATAAGCTTGTATATTATCTTGACCTTGGAATTAAATAATATTTAGCCTTTTCTGGCATGTCCAGACCATTTTTTGTTCAAAGTTATCAGTACTACATGGTCTGTGTGTTTTTATGTTATTTTACATGAAACTATAATTGTCTAAGCTGAATGCCATCTGCCATATCACCTGCATGTAGCATGTCTGTCAGTGTGTCAGTGTGTGTCAGTGTGTGTCTGTGTGTGTCTGTGTGTGTCTGTGTCTGTCTGTCTGTGTGTGTGTGTGTGTGTGTCTGGTATAACTTGTAATGTAAAGTTCTTGTCTTTCCCTCAGAGGAGTTGATGTAGTTGCATTGCCCTCCTGCAGTCCACCTGATGTTAGTGTCCCCACAGACTCTAGCAGTGATGATGATAGTATGATTGAGGCACAGGCAGCATTGTCAGGGGCTGAATCTGTGCCATTGGTTGCCATTCCACCTGTCTACCCTCAGCCTTGCAAACAGTTTCCCTGCCTGCACATACCCCATCACCACTGGCCATAGAGGAAGGACAGTTGGCGGGTGGTAGCATGAAACAGGGAAGTGTGATGACTATGGAGGGTGTGCCTGCACACCATGATCCCAGTCAACAGACCAGTGCTGTCCCACACAGGCATGTGCCCAGCTCTGCTTGTAGGAGGACCACTGGCCAACATGCCCCTGCGAGACCAAGCACATCAGCTGGAGTCACCAGATGCATGTTTTGGGCTGTAATGGAGGCACAGGCACGTGCTGAATGGCACAACAGAGAAGGTCTGAGGCATCAGAGGGCTGCTGTCTGTTCATTAACTTACAACATACAGGCACTTGAAAATGCTCACCATCATCTTGCAGATGTTTTGGATAGATGATTGGGTGACATGGTAGGAGTCCTTGACCGTGGCATGTCAATCCTCGAGTGTGGAATGTCTGTGCTGGAACATCTGGTGGGAGTGAGGCATCGGGCATGTGGATGTAGGTCAGCTACATCACCTATTGAAGGTCTACGTCAACATGCTACTGCACATGCCCGCTCCCATAGTGGCAGTAGCAGCAACAGTGCAGCTGGTGCTGTGCAGTCCACACCAGGACACAGCAGGCCATGTGCACGTGGTCCTGGATGGTCCCAACAAGGACATGAATCCAGTGGACATGTGCCAACAGACCTCTGCCTGGTAGTGCCCATGCAACCCCTGGTAGGTGCAGGTTACGTGGCCGTGGCCATACACCATGAACTGTAAAACCTGCCTTGTACAGTCTGCAGCTGTCAATATTACTCCTGTGTAGGCCAGCTACATACCAGACCTGTGTGCATGCATACACACACACTGGAAACAAATGTAGGACACCTCAACACACACACGCATAACATCCACTCACGCCCAATGATATCACAGGCCCTAACACACATGCATGATGTCATCCAATGGCACAACCTAGGCCTCTGGCAAATATTATCACCCTGTGCATAAGATGATGACTGTGTCGCATCCCTGTCATCCATACCATTGGTGCAGGGACATGTTCATATGGCCTAATGCACAGGGTGAACATACTAGTTAGACAATTGTAGATTAATATTGTTGAGTAGTTTTGACAGGCAGCAGACATCCCATGTATTGCAGATGTCGAATGCATTTTGTACGTTTCATAGTATGTATCATGTGCAACAACACTAACAGAATGTTGATCCTGATGTTCTGCCTTCCTCTTTCAGGTGTAGTGGCATGTGCTGGGGATGCTGTTGTTTGCGGGAGTCCCATATGTACATGTTGACTACCCACAGGTCAGTATGACAAAACCTGCATGCACATTGTAGCTTCCACATCACAGTTATATTCTCCCACATTTCAATTATGTTTACTATTCTAATGATCCAAGAGCTTGATAGCTGTGCAGTAAGCTACTGTGTTCAGAGACATCACATCCATAGTGGGTGACATCACATGTATAGTTACCTGCAGCGCAGAGTGGGTAATAGAGTGGTATGCTGGAAAACAAGGGAAAAGGCAAGTGGAAATAGTGGCTTCTCATTGGGAAGCAGTAATACCCACTGCCATGACAGCATGCAAACACAGATACACCCACACATTCAGGGATTCACAGACACAGTAACACACACTCTGACAAACACACACAGTTGCCAGTGTTCTGATGAGAACCCCTGCCTATGTGCATGTCATCATTATAGTACTACACAATTACAAGATGCGCCACAGAGATTACACATATACAGGTAGTTGGAATGGCCTAAGATCGAGGAAATCGACAGGGATACTACAGTGCAGTGAGTTTATGTGGAGAGGGGGGGGTCCATCAGTAGGCTATGTAACAACAGGCCTGTATGCAACTGATGATGTCAACAGGTATGCTAGATTGCTTTGAGCGGATGAGGGGAGGGGGCATTAACATTTCACTATTGTAAAATACAGCCTCACTCCAGGAACCGGACAGCCATACACATGGACAGCCCCCCACACACACACGCACACTGGCATTCACAAAGATATACACCTATGTCACACACATACAGACACTTTACATGTGTGAGATTTAACCACCTGCCTATGCCTTTCTTCTACACTTCCCCCTATACTGGTGTCAACAACAGTGTTCAGGAGAATGATAACATGTGGGATGTATTCCCAACCATACGTGACATATATGGACACACACCCACACATGCCAGTACTGTGAATCAAACACCAGCCTATCTCATGATAGGTACTACAAAAGTACAGCACTATCACATCTGGTACAATGCTTACTGACTCTTTCCTTTGACAACTGTGCTGATATATGCACAATATATGCACAGGGGAGGTATTACTGTTACAGGTGTCATGAGGTTTGCCTTCAGTGTCACCCTTACAGCATTCTACATTGTCTGTCTTCCACTTCAATTAACAAAACCTGACCTTAGCAGGTACACAGGTTATTGTAGGACTGGTTGTAACACACCAGTGAGCTGTCCTCAGTAATCATTCATCTGCAAAGAAGCCCCACCACTTAGTAGTCATATCCAAACATCTGTCCATACCTCATGTACGACACTGTACTTAGAGCATATCACCATATACAGTTGGCAATGTTGAGGCTGTATTGCAACAGCATGATGTACTAAGACAACAGTCACCTTCAGACATCAGACACTGCACGCATATGGAATCTACACAAACAGCAGTACATGTACACATATGCGGTCTACATCAGTACATGTACTAGCAGGTCAAGAGGATACATTCCAGACCTTCCCCACGCCATGTGTAAAACATAGCCAAGCATTACACCTTAATGGATGTTGTATTCATGTACTGGTAGGACACTACCACTTTCACCGAGTAGCCAAGTGTACATATATTACAACAGCACATATCAGCATGACACACATAGCAGTATTCCATGTTATGCTCCTACAAACTGTTACTTGATAGTGCCATGGTGAAGCCAGGGCACTGTAATGGTCAACAGTGAGCACATTGTATTAGCCACACACACCTCATGTGTACTGGAAGAGTGCCAGCAATGTGCTCTGTTAGAGCTAGGCAGTACACTCATTCAAGCATGTGTGAGGTCTGTGGCTTGTAAATATCTCAACTCAGCATTTAATGGCTATTGTGGTACTAAGGCTAATGTCCAGACAGCACACAGCATGCATGGCTTGCAATTGTTGACATGGGGTATATGTAGGAGCTGTGGCCACACATGGCTGTGCATGTCATGAACATAGCACCTGTGACTACTCAGGAATATACAGAGCAGAGCTGGATTTCCCTGAGTCTGTCAATACAGGCCTTGTGTAGGTCCTATGGTCCTATTATTTGGGTATGTTTGTAGGCATTGCAATAGGTGCACATGTCTAAAGACATACATGCCACATGGGGTGTTGTATGATATGATAGGTGTCATGGGTGATCAGTAGAGAGGGGATATTACCTCTGTTAACATAGATATCGAACCTTATGTACTGTTAGCATGCTATCTGCCATGTGCATGTGTGTAATGACTGTAGCCACCTGTATGTAGAAAGGTAAATGAAAGCTATGGTAATGTAATTTATGTTGTATGAGTGTGGGATGTACATATCCAGGGCAGGTATGGTTAGGTTATATCCAACCATGAGGGTGTTGTTTACTGGTGTACAGCAACAGTCTACCGTGTTAATGCTGACAACATCCGAGGGACCCTGGTATCTGTACAACTGAGCTGGTTACAAACAGTGGTATTATTGAATTGCATAACACATTATGCAGCTGTATCTGTACATGGGTACTTTGCACAGTTGATGTAGGCCTAGGTACAGTCCACCAATCGAGGGTCATCTCGTGGTCTACCATACTGTGTCATACCACATATGGATGTGTGTTGGTAGTCTGGGAACAAGGTGGTGGATTGTATATGAGGATACAACCTAGAATGCAGCATTTGCCACTGTCACCTTTACCTGACTCATCTGTGATGCGTTATGTCAGAGCAGTGGTCTTTACATGTGAGTAACCTTTATGAATATGTGTACACCACTACCTGGAATGGTCCATACCACTGTTATGGCCCACATGTCTGGATCTGAGTTATATGGTGGTAGTGCAATTGTGCCCTACAGAGCCTTCAGCCAGGTGTTCCTCACTGCACAGATGTCAGTATTCCCCATTGTAGGTTCTACATTGAGCAAATGGATTACTAAAGCCACACATCTAGCACGGGTTAGCATAAGTATCCAATGCAATTGTCATGTAGGTGTTAGGGTATTACTTCTGTGTGTAGGACATTTGCCTTGGAATGCAGCTACATGGGTAAATGTGACCTAGGTAATATCCACACACACGTGTAACATGGATGCATGTGCTCTGTGTTGAAGGCTCATTCTTTCGATCATGACAGCCTGGAATGACAGACACTGGACAACCTAATAATAACAGCAGGATATTGGCTCATTGTTTTAGTCTAGCAGTTGCCATCCATACCATGACATCACTGCACATGGCATTAGCGTGCTTGGTAGCATGTAAGGTGACAGACAGTGGCAGAACTTGTGTATATGACCAATGTGAGATATACGTAGGGTAGCAGTCCTGCTAATAATGACAACTACTAACACAGCCAGGAGAGGTCATCTTGAAACCTGCACCTCAGTACCATTACACAAGGTGGCTCACACATTAAGCTTGCACATGCCACTGTTCCACGTATAATGCCACTATCCACAACCTGCTATTAATGTATGCCTTTCAGGGCAGCAAGGTGTGTGAGTGACACATGCTTTAGGTAGCATCCGTCTGTGCGACCCAGGTAACCTATTGTTTGTCACGTCCACACATGCATGAATGTGTATACATAAATATATGTCAGTACTTCATGTACATGTATGCATGTGTATCACACAGCACAGACACAGATATATCATTTACAGGCCACATTCAGGTATCAGGTAGTAAACCAGTATGATGTGCATATATATACTGACAGGCCAGATGTACCAAACTGTAAACCTGTGTGCTTACAATAGGAGTCCATTACAATGTGTTCTGTACATGTAAGTGCTTGAGCATGCACACTGTGGCTTTCAGTATTTAGAACTAGAGTGCATCCCAAACAGCCCTGTGCTACTAAGTGTGTGAGCATGCCCACTGTAACCCTGTATAGTGATAGTAGTTGTCCATTCCGCAGGTAGCCTTACTCCAGTTCAGGTACCTGTTGTGCTACAACTATACCTCTCAGGTCTACCTGCGGATAGTGTGTCTTGTTTGTGCATACAGGTTGTAATGGACAAATACTTTAAACACACAGGTCTACAGCTATGTACTTCCTGACTGTCAGCCTCCCTGTTGTTGTCCTCAATTGTAGAAGGGCAGTCTGACTACATTGGGATTTGTAATCTCTGTGGTGCATCTCGTAACTGCATAGTACTGTAATAGTGATCTTTAGATAGGCAGGTGTTCTGATCCCACTGCTGGCAACTGTGTGTGTGTGTTTGTGTGTGTGACAGCAAATGCCTGTGTGTGTGTGTGTGTCTCAGCAAATGTCTGAATGTGTGTGTCAGCAAAGGCTGAGTGTGGTTGTGTGTGTGTATTTGTGTCTGCATCCTGTCATGGCAGCGGGTTCTGCTGCATTCCAAAGAGATTCCTCCTTTTGCACTGGCCTTTATCCTTGTCAACCTCTAAACCTCTCTCTCCCCCCCACCCAACTGCAAGTAATTGGTCATGTGATGTCACCAAGGTCAGACGTGGAATCATTAAGTGTAATTGTATGTGTTCTGTGACACATACCCCAACTGCATACCACTGTATTAGTTACCTTTACATAGGCAAGACGTGTATGCACAATACTGGCAAATGTGTGCATGTTTGTGTGTGTCATACACATGTGTAATGTCTTTTAGCACACCATGGTAGCCATCTGTGATGACTGGTGTCTACAAAGTATTACATAGTTAGGAATGGTAAAGATTACACAGTCAAGCACGATCACAGTTGGGTATGTTATATTCCTGTGCCACTGTCGAGCAGTGACACAGAAGTGGTCACTGGGTGTAGGTCCATACCCATCATTCCCCCACCCTAACTCCACAATCCCTGGGGTAGATTACATTAGCCATCATTCTCCACCCCAAGCTCCACATACACAACAACCATCCTTTCTCTGGTGAACTGCTTATGATTTAAATGTTATAACACAAGCGATGCCTCTTTTTTGTGTACACGTCAGTTCCTTTGGAACCCTTCTGTGTCACAAAGGGCGTTCAGGCGTGTGTATGTATGTATGTATATATATATATATATATATATATATATATATATATATATATATTTATATATATATATTTATATATATATATATACATATATATATATATATATATATATATATATATATGTGTGTGTGTGTGTACACATCCCGTAGGTGCATATATATATATATATATATATATATATATATATATATATATATATATATATAAATATATATATATATATAGTTATGACAGTTGTACAGATGTAGACTTGTCTTTGTTGTTTCACAGAGTACAGTACATTCAAGGGTACTGTGCATATGTACACAAAGGGACTGTCCCTTTTGTTTTCAGTACTGTGGAATACCTGTAGTATAATGTGCATTATAGACTCGATACACCATGTGTACAACTCAGATGGCTTAGTGGTACATCCGGTGACCTCAGTGTGCTTGGTCCAGGGTTCAATACCTGCAAGCCTTGTTGATACTGTCAATTAAGTCTGCATAAGACACATTTAAGCTGGTGTAAATGTGTTTTTGTGACAGTAAGCAGCAGGTACACGCAGGTAACAGCCATGTACAACCTATAGTACACTTGAAATCCCCTTCTTTGTCAATCCTGCTGATGTCACCCACCTACGAATACACCTCTGGAACTACTGTAACCCAATAACCTCCATGACACATGCTGTAATTGCGTAGTGCTTTAGTGTGATAAACTAGTTTGGTAGGTGTTCTAATCCCAGACAGGTCAACTGTGTGTGTGTGTTTGCCTGCTTGTGGAAGAAACAATGCTTTTAGAGTATGTGCACTCTTTACAACCCACATGACTACCTTTTGCAATCCTGCTGATGTCACCCACCTAGAAATACACCTCTTGGACTGCTATAACCCAGTATTTTCTGTAGCACGTGCTGTAACTGCGTATTGCTGTAATGTGATAAACTAGTTAGGTAGGGGTTATATTCCAAGAGAGACCAACTGTGTGTGTGTGTATCTCTGTCTGTCCCTCCCACACACTCTCTGGTGGATGTGGAGGTGTACACCTGCTCAGCAGCAGCTTGTGTATTGTAAGTGATGGTCATGATCAGGTGATGGTCTCTGCACCTATTGCAGTCTTCCTCTAGCTGATTGCACGTGGAACAGCTGTGATGATGTTCCCATAGCCATTCGCATGAAAAACACAGTACAATATCTAAGAACATCATGCTGCTGTTTGCCCATGACAGTCGCTGTAAGTGGTACCTGGATCTGGTGTTTGGTAAACAGCATCACAGATGATATCTGGATGTTCCTCATACAACATATTCAGTGGAGAATAGCCTAAAGACAGGAGGGTGATGTGCCAGACATGACTACAACATGTATGTATAGCTATGCTTCATTGAGACTACTGCCTGTTTAACAAGTTATGTGTGGTAATGGCTATTCTGCATGTTTTAAAACGGACAGACAGTGCTCTGTTTGTGAGGGACCCCCATCTGTAGGGCCATCTGTGGACTGGTCAGTGTGTGGAACCATTTGTTTCCTGTGTTACTCACTGAACACACATCTGTGAAAAGCAGGAGCATAGTGTGAGGATTGCAGCCAGTATATGGTGATAGTGATGCGTTACTGCCATCGTATCCCTGACTGGACATATGTCACATGAAACAGTGGTATGATAGACACTGCCTGGTGTTCTCAGTGACATGCCAGTAATGGGCCACTGTTCATAGCTGCAGTCACAAGTCTTCTACACTTTGTACAGATGTCATGCAGTATATATGCATGTGTTGTGCTCCCTCTGCAAATGTATACCATCTGTTGTGTTGGGTTGATGGTCATATCTATGCATGCTGTAGTAAGTAATCCTGAATGCTGTTGACTATTACTAAGCCATATCTGTGTCTAAACTGCAACACCATAGACTGCATGGGTTTGGAGGTCCCGGCAGAACCTCATGTCCCACTTCAGCTGGCCATAGCACCGGGCACCAGCACATCTGGGGCCCAGCCTTGGACCTCCACCTCTGTTGGCTCTGCACCACCTTCTGGTGGTACCACCACTGAGGATGGGGCTTGTCCCCCCCTGGGAGCAGTTACAGACAGGAACATGTCTGCTGTCATACAGTCCCGGACGTGGTGTGTAGGGGGCTCAATAAGGGGTTTTGAGACCAGATATGCCAGCTCAAGGGCAGACTGTCTCATTTACAGGGTGAGGCTACCCCTCCTAGACAGCCCCCAGCTCTGCCACCTTTGCAGCTGTTTTGGTGCTGTGGTGGCTGCCCATGGCTGGGGACCTCCATCCCACTGTTTCCATCTGGGGGCTGATAGGCTTGTGAATGCCGAACACCCCCCCCCCTGTCTGAGGTGTATCCCTCCACATGTGTCATATACCGATCCTGTATGCTGTCTTGACTGTCATCCTACCCTACCTATCTTCCACGAGCATACCTACTCTCCTTCCCCCACATCCCACTCTCACCGTACGGAAACAAAAGGCCAATCGGTTCCTAGAACAACATTTGCCCCATACATAGCTGTCCATTTCACACACATGTCCACTGGACACATGTAGCCTTTTTAATATGCATAACAACATACTCCAGTTGTCCTCACCCCTGACTCTCAGGCACACAATCCTAGTATGCACATGACTCCTAAATGTTCCAGGTGCACCTGATGCGGATGACCCCATTGTACACACAACATTACCGGTCCCTCTATGGTTACCCCATTTACCTTTATCATGATGATGATATTGCACACAGCACCTTGCAAGAGTACTGTTCTCACATAATGATTGGACAGGAACTTTTGTGTTAATGTAAATAACATGCACAGAGTGATGTATATGACCAATGTACAAATTTTTGCTTGTATGGCTGACACAAGTCTGTCAGAGGGAGTCTTGATATTGCATAGGACAACACCACTACATAATACAGGCATTTTTGGGTTTCCATTTTCATTCCTTTGTAATGCTTTGTTGTCACATGGGATTTTCCTGATATATTTACATATATATATATATATATATATATATATATATATATATATATATATATATATATATATGTATGTATCTATATGCTGGACATAAACACTCACACACATACATCTACATGATGAAATACATTTCCTATACTGTTGAATGACTGTGCTGGATGATATGTTTGTGATAAGGTCTGATGTCTGTATATCTGCCATGGCTTAGTGGTAAATCACAATAGCTGTGTGTGCAGGGTCCTGGTTTCGAGCCTTGCAGAGACAGTTTATTTTGTTGCTGGGCAGAAAAAGGCCCTTTGATACGGTGTGATTAAGGCACATTAAAGCAGTTGTGAGCGGGTGTGCATGAGTTTGTGCAGTGCTAAGCAATGCTAACCTTTGGTTACAGTTTCTTAGACTCAGTTAGCCTCTACATTGCTTTACTAGTGTAATACTCGCATACTGGCGGCCAAACAGGCTTACACCCGCTTGCTCCCGCACTTGCAAATGCACTGCATTTGGTGTTTGCATCAGACACTCACACCCTTGCGTGGAAGTGAAGACTATGATATTACCTTGTGATGCCTATTACAACGGATTACATGCCTACAGTATTGGGAATGGCTTCCCATTAGGCGACAGCATGACGTTCGACTGTACGGAATCCGCAGCCTGTCCAGAGTTTGATTCATATTATTGGTGTGTTCCTCTTACACTGTGCACCCATCTGGCTAATACATGGGAACTGACACTCTTCAATACGAACAAGTAATTAGGTTTTGGAACCCACGTCCTTCAGCCGAGTCATGCTACTGCATACCTAATATTCTATCATCTTTCTAAGGTTGTCAGTGGAATATGTGCATTCTGTCCCTATCAGACCTCTCATACGATTGGGGAAAAATATAAACTGAATCAGGGACACAGCATAACAACATCAGGGACACATTTAAATTATCGGTGCTATTAACCTGACACATTGATAGACTCAGAGCATATGAATTCATACACATTTTCTGAGGTAAATGATGTTTATAGCTCTTAAATGCTGTCGTTATTAATTAAGTGTAATTCACCACCTTTCCTCCAAATGTCACTAGTTTTAGAAAGGATTAAGTGGGGCAGAGTTAGAAACCGAGTTGGAATCAGGGATGTCCCGGGAAATTGGGGACAGTTCAGAGGTATGGTCCCTATTTGTTCCCCCAATAATTTATGTCCTGTCCAGTGGATGTGCTCTTAGGGGTTGAGAGGTATGGGTGTCAGCTATTCCCATTTTGGAATATTACTTGCATCCCTGGGGCAGTCCTAATATGACTGCGCCAGCCAACACCTGCACTCCTTAGGCCCATAATTGCATACCCATAGTTCCCCCACCTGCCAATCCTCTACAACACTCATCCTTATTGTGGGTGCAGGTGGGATATAAACACACCACTACACACTGCCCCCTCCCCATGTCGGGACACATGTTGTACGTTGTGTTGACCCATGGGTTATCAGGCTTGCACAACCTACTGGTCCGTGTACATCTACAGCCTGGTTTGATAAGTCATTACCGGGAATGCCTCCGATCATTAATTTTTGGTGTCCCACAAAGGACATCGATGTCTTTGTTTCAAGATTAGACCTGGCAGGTCTCTCCCACTGGTAGTATCCTGCTGGTGGTCTGGGAAGCAGTGGTGTGTTTACATATATATAGATATATATCTTTCACAACATATGGGTCTATGGGAGTCTGCATATGTATATATTTATATGTGGGTATGTATCTGTATTCTGTCTCTGTATGTATACATTTGTACTACGGAAAGGGAGAGGCTTATCTCTATGTTGCTATGGGTAGATATACACAAACATACCTCTACATATATATGTTTACATCTGGTTATTCCGTTCCTTGCCATATAGATTACACTTTGCTAAAGTGGGACTCGTAGTGGGTGTGGCTGCTCATTGGGTGACGCCTCTGCCCAATGAACACATTAGCTTTCATCCCTAGGGCTGTTCATATAGGCCCACATCAGCCAACACCTGCACACCTAGACTCATAAGTAGCTACCCATAGTTCCCCCACCTGCACCTCCTCAACAGCACCCATCCTTACTCTGGGTCCTGGTCTGTTCTGGACACACCACTACATGCTTCCCACTCTCTACTTCTCGGGACCCATTTCATACAATTGTCTCAGCCCATGGGTCATCAGGGTTTCCCACCCGTGTATTCTGAGTATGTATACACCCCAGCCAGAATAGTCGGTCTATCAACTTCTTTTGGTCTTGGCAATTTTTGGGGTGCCCTCCCAAGGGACGCTCCAGTCTGTGTTCCAAGATTAGAATTCACGGGTGCACTGTGTACCACCCCTGTTGTATCCTGCCTGTGGTCTAGGGAGCAGTGAACTCTTTACATTGTTTGTGTGTATGTTTCCCGTGTCCAGCTGGGGGGGGGGTGGAAGGTCATGCTATGTGTTTCATGTTTCTTGCTTGGGCTTCTCCTTTCCATTGGCATAGCTTGTGAACATATGTCATTCATGTGTGCTGTTTTCTATCATAGCTGTATATCTGTGTATATCTACACGCACGCACACACACACACACACACACACACACACACACACATATATATACACACGTATATGTATATGTCTGCAACTATATATATATATATATATATATATATATATATATATATATATTTATATATATATATATATATATATATATATATATATATATATATATATATATATATATATATATATATATATATATATATATATATATATGTGTGTGTGTGTGCGTGTGTGTCTGTAAAGCAATACATAGCCCACGCAAACGCACTTACACATGCTTACTGGTGTTTATATATGCTTGACCTGCTTACCAGTGCCTTATTCATTATGACACTGACACTTCACTCCAGTTAACTTTTAATTGATATTTTGCACGTTATACAGCGGACAGATGTTGCAATATGTTCATTTGAAAGAGTACTGATGGTAAATGGTATGTGATACAGTGGGATTCAGTACGGGAATATCTGTTCATTAGGGGGTTGCTCTAACCAATACACTATTGCTGTGCTGCTTCATTTGCATATATACCCATATACCTATGGCTCCTGGTTCTCCAAACACACACCCCAACACCTCCCTAACACTGCAGTCATCCATTCTCCAGTCGGATTTGCGGTGTATCCACACCACTACACATTGGCCACTCCCTACTCCTATAGACCCATCCCATCGGTTGACTCACTCCATGTATCCTCAGAACTCCCAAACGTTTAGTCCACAAACATTAGTGACATGAGCGACCAAAAGAATGCTATTTGCAATTTTTGAGATGTCCCACATGGGACACGCATGTGTTTATGTCAAGATTAGACTCTATACTTCATTACATCCTTACTCCCATTAACATGACACTACAATAAATTAATATGTATGACTATGTGGTAACGCACACGTTACACATTAGAGCCTAATTATGTACGTGTTCGGCGTATTTCTTTTACAAATAGACCGGTTTAGTAATTGGCGTTGCCGTAGCAGGCAGATCACAGGAATGATTCCATGTGTGGGAAAGTCCTCACATTTGATTATTTTCAACACAGCACTGACTTCGGACATTGTACACACTTCTGCATTTTAGCAGTTTCGTCCCATCCCTCTTCTGCACAACCTATTATTCTAGCTACTGTCGAGGTTTGTATGGGCATATTCATGTTATTTATGTCTGCAAATGGAATGAATATGTTACAGAGAATGTACTTCTACATATTGATATCTGCATGTGTGTATGCATATATAGTTATAACAAACTCGCTGACCTCCATGGGGCAGTCCAATTAGAACCAGCCCATCCAACTCTGGCATGCCTGGCCCCATAATTTCATATCCATAGTTCCTCCACCCCACCCATGTTCAAAATACACACATACCATCCATTGTCCAGTTGTTATTGCAGCCATGACACACCTCCACACATTGCCCTCTCCCGAGCGTTAGGGGCCCTACATGTATGTTGTCCCAACCCATGTCTTCTCAGGCTCTCCTGCCATTTAGTCCTTGAACATACCTGCCCTTGCTTGTGTAATGGTTGGATGGCCAAATGGTCTATCAATTTTTGGGTAGTCCCACCAGGGACTACCCTCTGTGTGTAAAGTAGACTTAGCAAATCAACAATATTACTCCCACTGGTAATATCCTGCCTGTGGTGTGAGTAGCAGTGCTTTGCTCACTCCTGCTCAGCTGGATATGACATACGCTGACAGCACTATATAATACTGGGGTTGCTGTTGATTCCCTTCTCATTCCTTTTGTATGCTTTATTGTTATGTCATATTTTCTTCATATATATATATATATATATATATATATATATATATATATATATATGTGTATATATATTATATATCTGTAAATATTTATATACATTTCCTATGCTGGGCACTGCTTAGACCCACACAAGTGCACTCAGACTTGCTTACTGGTACTTATATGTGTTTACTGCTGCTTATTTGTGCTTACACCTGCTTACTAGTACCTTATTCATTATGACAGTGACACTTTGCTTGAATGATATTTAAGTTAAATATCTCATGTGATACTCTTATGTCGGTTTTACGGCAAAACGACATTCATTCCACATGAAAAATGATATGTGCTATTGTTGGGCTCGAACTGTGAATTCCTGTTTGTTAGGTGGATGCTCTAAACACTACACTATTGACACTTACGTCGTTTCCACATATTGTTCTCTATTTGAATGAATATGATGTGTAAGCTACACTCAGCAGAGGGCAGCGATGCGCAGACATGCTGCTCTTTGCTTACACCTTCTGTATTGCTGCAATTCGAATGTATAATAGGGACACGGGGACAGGGAATGTAATTGTGACAGTTCTAGGGATGGGGCTCTACGTTCCACTACATGCTTGTGTGTTTACTACTTCGATTTTAATTCACTGTTTGTGGACACTTTTATATGCTTAGCATTCATTTCGGTATCCACAGACACTGACTTACTGACTTACTATTAGGGGTGGGCTCTACTAGTAGGCATAGTAGGTTTTGCAAGTGTTGGGGCATGTTTACGCCTCCGTAGAGTACTTGTACATGCCCCCTGCACTCGTACACATTTCCTATGCATGTCGAGGGTGTGGCGGTGCACCCTCATACATATTGATATTGAGCTGCTGCATCTTCTGTAGTGAGGACGCTCGGCACAAGGCTAAAACCGTCCTTGTGCCGAGCTTCTTGAATCCCGGGGAATGTCTTTTCCTCAGTGTTTTCAGGCAGACCAAAGATCCTTATGTTGTTTCTCCTTTCCCTGTTTTCTAAGTCATCTATTTTGTTAAGCGGCCATGTATTCTGTTTAAGCAGAAATTATTTTTGGAATTCTTCCTCTTTGAGTCTCCCTTCAATGTCATTTAGAGAAGTCTCTATATTTGTTATTTTTGTATGGTGTTGCTGTAATAGTTCCTTAAGATTATCAGTCTGACAATTTAATTTGAGGTTTTCTAAGTCATTTTTAAAGCCATCCATCTTCAAAGATAGTTCCTGTAAGGTAGATGTCATCAATTGCAGTTCTTTTTTCAAAGCAGCATCTGGATGAGAATTCCTTGAGTTGTTCATATTCAGTGACTTAATATATCTCCAAGTTACTTGACAGGAAAATTTTTGTATATCTCTACCAAAAGTTGATATGTATGCAGTTTAATAGTTTATCTATAGAGTTTTGACATTTTAAACTTGGAAATAATAAACTTTTCCTATATTATTATATTAGTTTATGGAGCTCTCAAAATTCACTGCTCTCAGTTGGCCATCTAGGCTCTGTCTCCCCCCCCCATGTAAATGTTTCTCTTGAGCAAAGTATACACATCAGATGTGTTGGTAAATCAGCCTTGCTTATTGCTGTAGTCACACAACTTATACTAATTAGGTATTGCAGCTAAGTATACAAGCTACAGAATGGTGTGTTAGATGCTTACCTATCAGTAAAAGAATTGCTACAAGTGTAAGATATAGCATGTTTGAAAGGATGACTTCATCAGTGTGTTGCAAAGCAGTGGAATTGATGAGGGAGTCCTCTCCCTATGCAAATGTTTCTACTGAACTGAATTGTACACATCATCAGATGTGTGTGAAGCTAGTTCTACCTTGCATTAGAGTCACAAGCACACACTCATACTAGTCAGTCATGGTTGGATTTAAACACCTGTCTTTTGAAGGTACACAGTCTAGAGGACATTGCTTCAACTGTCAGTGCCACAGGAGAAGTCTGACTATAAGTGGTAGGCAGAACACATTTGAACGGATGACCTCATCAGTGCACTAAACAGCAGATGTTTGGGCCCTCTCCCAGTGCAAATGTTTTTTTTGAATGGAAGCATACACATCAGATCTGTAAATGCAGCCAGTCCTACTTAGCACCAGAGTCTTACACACACACACACACACACACACACACACACACACACACACACACACACACACACACGCACTCATAATAGTGTGTCACTGTTGGAAAGCTACAATGAAAGAATTTTGTTTATGGGCCATTTCTGGCCATCTCTGTGGTGTGTTTATCTTTTCCTGTGTCATCATCATAATTCTGTCATGCTGTGTACAATAAAAGCTTTTAAATTGGGAGCAAGCAATAGTAGGATGATGGAATAAAGATTATGGCATAAGCTGGATATTGGTGGATTAATGACATATGTAGCCAACATGTCCACAAATAATCATTTACATGAAAAAAATGTAAATAATGTTTGTGAAACTTCTAGATTCAAACGCTTGATAACTTATGAAAGCATTTCACAGACATGAGTATTATCTGAGTAGATCACACAGGAGCTCATAGGTCACACAGTAGAACTATTACATTTGAAGTGATATTGACAAAAGTTTGAAGCAAGGAAGTGGTTTCACCACAGTAATGAGAACTGTAGCATCCCATAAGGAGCATATTACATCCTGCACCCTATTACTGTTTTTTTATAGCTTATTACTGTCCATCATAGTGCTATCAGTCTTTTTCCTATTGCACAGTGAGGCTAAGCACAGTAGTGCAATGATAAATGTAATACTACAGTCAAAGGTAAAATATTTTGTTTGTGCCATATTGGCATGAAATGCCATTTACCATCTTTAAATACTGCTACATAGTGCAAAGCATTATGCAAAGGCTGAGGACCAAAATTGATGGTTTGTTTCATGTGCCATCTCTGGCAGTGTGTGTTGTGTGTGATTCTATTTTTATACCCGATTGAACATGTAAAAAAGGGTTGATAGGACAGTAGTGAAAATGGGGTGGGGGGCAAGCAGAGGGTAGGACACAGGTGAAAGGAAAAAGGAATATGCAGGATGGTAGTGGGCGTACCTCTCAAGATCTTAGAATAAAAAATCTGGACAAAGCAATAATAAAAAGTGGGACAAAGGCCCAAAAATAGAGACAATGTTTAGATATTGCTTTGTCCACATTTTTATGTCATGAAATATTCAAATGACAATGAACAGATCAGGAGAATAGTTTCCAAACATTGGAACATTCTCACAGTTACAGAAGAAATTAGAACTTTAGTGGGAGAGAAACCTACTTTAGTTTTTCGTACATGCAACAATCTCAAAGAGATATTTTCTAGGAACTATAACAATGTAGACACCTTGCCTCAACATACAGTACCAGGCACCTTTCCTTGCACTAAGTGCAACATGTGCAAACACATAACTACTACACAGCATTACACACATGCTCATGGTGTCTTTGAGTTCAAACCCAGGATGCACTATGATTGTAATAGTACCAACTTGATTTACATGGCTAACTGTTTGTTCTGCCCTGCGTTTTACATCGGTCTAACAACTAGAAGATTAAAAGACCGTATATACAACCATATTTACGACATACGCAAGAACAAAGAAACCAATGCACTAGCTAGACACATAGGAGAGAAGCCCACACATGAGTTTAAGTTTAGGGTATTACAAACTTTAGGAAAAAGCAATAGAATGGGTGATAACTCTAATTATCTAGCTAGATTAGAACTGAAGTGGATCTTTAAGACAGGAGTGCATAGAGATCCAGGTATCAACAACTTTGTCTCATTGAAACCTATCTTATGTGACAGGAATGCACTATTATAGTTCTTTTTGTAGATGTACATTCAATTTCTCAGGCAATCATAGTTTTATTTTTTATGAAAATTTATAGATACACAATAGTCAAGTTTCCAACTTGAAATTCTGTCATCAGCATTTCCTATGACATTCAGCGCTTCGTTATATCCAGTCTTAGATTAAGTTCATCAATATGGGTCAGAATACTTGGTCTTAGTTTTGTTAGGGGTTAGTGATCTTAACAAATATAGCTCATTTTTGAATTCCAAATGTTTTTACATTGACTTTGATGGCCAACTCATACTTAGCCCTCGGGCAGTACAGTTTCATCACTTTCAAGAGAGCTTATTGATATATAAATCCAAGCTTTCACTTGACATTATGAAATCAGATTTTTTATGATATTAAGGGCTTCTTCATCTCTAGCCTCAGACCAATCTTACCAACATGGGTCAGAGCCTCCAGTTTTGTTTTGTTTTGATGGGCTTATGAGCATAATATGTATAGTTCATCCTTGACTTATACGTGCTTTTTTAAAGGTTTTGATAGGATTATATCGTTGAGGTCTACTAAAGAAAAGCTCAATGATAAGCTTACTAAGAACCTGACCTAATAAGTTTTTAAATTGTTGTACACAGTCTTTAAGTCTATCTTAATGCATAAGACATGAGACACTTTTAGCACTCTTTATGATAGATTTTTTGTATATATTCTTATTTTTAACTTTATCAGGCATATAAGTATTTCATGAGCTATAACTTTGGACTATAGATTTAACCATAGACCGAGATTAGACAGAATGTGTGGGACATTAATGATAAGTTAGGATATTATATATATTTATGTAAAGAGTCTAACAATTCGAACAATGGGAAAGATTTTGTGAATAGCATATAATGTAGACTATGATTTATAAAGTAATTCATCTTATGAATGGCATTTTTTAGGACAGCATTGGCCTTTTGTTTTATTAGTTTATTTTTTAGAAACTGCCTCAGGCATATGAGCATTGCATCATAGGGAACAGCTTTGACGCTTATCTCATTAATCGTAAGCTCAGAAGCCTCTATCTTTTATATATGAAATTTGCACAGTGAGCTCTTCATAGCACATTACAGGCTATTTTTCTTATGATTGGAAGAGTAGATCCAATAGTGTTGGGACTACTTATAACTCAGGCCAAATTCTGTTTTTAAATGTTTAAATGTTTACTTTTATGTATAAGATTGGAGAATATTTGTGCCCTAACATTTGCAAAGTGAACGTGTAGTTGACAGCAAGCAGAATGCAAATTCAGCAGCCATATGCTGCTTCTGCTTGCAGAAATACAGTTAACTTTCATTATTTATAAGTCCTCTGCTGTATTTGAGTGCAGCCTTAGGATAATTATGTTAGATGAAATTTGTTTCTTTTATTTTAGTATTTTGATGAGATGCTCTAGATTTTATAAACAGGAACTGTTCTTAACTTGCAACGGTAAATAAATGCCATTGAACATTAGTTTTTATTTAAAACATAACAGTTCAACGCAGCTTCAGTATGCAGCATTATATTGGTTTTTACTACACACAAGAGCCCAGTCGGGTCAGAGTACAACTTGGTCGTGAATACGGCAGACGAGACAGATTTGTTCTGTCTCACTGACAGGCTGAGATGATTAAGATTCACAGAAAAACTTTTTAACCTGCATTCAACGTAAACATCACTTATCAGCCGTATATATATATTTCTTAGAACTGTTTAATAGGAGTTATGAAGGGTGTCAGCAGATTGTAATAGCAGATATCACGCTTATCACGGAGTACTAACAGTTCAGTTCAAACAGGATGAGAGAGCTGTTTGATTTTTTGTATGACAACTTAAGCAAGTGAATTGAGGTTGTCTTGTTGCAAAGAACTGTTTATACGTTTTTAAAAAAAAAATTTTTAAGTTCACAGTATTAGCGTGTGTTTATGTTGATGAAACATTATCATGAATATTCACTGACTGACTGCCTCAGAGGTCTTTGAAATGAATAATAAGTTCACCTTTTTAATAATACTCTTATGGTCAACCCTTCGTTAATTGAATGTGAGCTTAGGTTCACATTCAAACTGCTTTCAGCAGGAAGTTTTGTATCTGTGCTTAAGAATAGCTTTTGCATTAATTGCCAATTATCCTTAATTGAAGAAGAACTTGTATTGGTTACAGTTTAATATAAAGATCAAGTAATTCTTGTTATAAAATGAGATCTGAGGAAGCGTGCACTTTCAGCACGCGAAAGCGCTTATCTTTTATTATTTTTTATATTTTATGTTCAATTGAATAAAAGCAGAATTGGAACTTCTCGTGGTGTGTCCTAAGGTTTTTTACTTCGAGATTCTTGGTACTACACGTTGCCAGAGGACACTTTGGAGAGCGGAGACATTATTTTTTGTTTTGTTAAGATCTTAGAATAAAAAATCTGGACAAAGCAATAATAAAAAGTGGGACAAAGGCCCAAAAATAGAGACAATGTTTAGATATTGCTCTTATAAAGTTAGAAAGTTGATAAAATAACAAGTTTTGCATTAGCATGAATTTTTCTGAAGGGTATGAAGTCTGAAACTCAAATGTCTGCCATTATTATCTAACTTCAGTCTTTTATGATTTGCCACTAATTTGACAGAAAAACAGAATTTTATGAAAAATGGACCAAAATATGAGGCAAAAATTGGGATATTCTGTGAAAATCTATACAGCTGAGAGGTACGGTAGTGGAAAACTACCATCGCTATCAATTTTTTCACAGGATAAAACTGTACTTATATAAATAATATATATTGTCCATTGTTTACATCAGAAGGGTTCTTCACTTTTATGTTCGTTTTTTCTGTTTTTATGACATCCACATGTGTTAAAGCTGTGGAATTACAACGCCACTTGACTTTTACAACAGCAAAGCTCTATATTTCATATATTGTTGACTCAACATGGTAAAAGCATGTTACTGAAGCTGTTGTTTTGAAGCTGTCTTTCTGCCATTTTGTTTTTTTAGCAAGTTTTGAATACACAGATGAAATACTAATACCTGTGGTACAACGCTCTTCCAATATTTACATTGTTTTCTGTTCTGCTGAGCGTTCTTTAGCGGAATTCACTTCTTTTTCTGGATTTGACTTTTGTTTGCTGTGTATTCCGCACACAGCTTGTAACAGCAGTTTATACTAAGAGTCACTACTTTTTTACTGCCTTTTTCACACAATGTCTCTAGATTTAATTGACATGGAAAGAAAGAAGTTAGCGACAGGCTTTATGTCTGGCACTATTAATCCGCTGATTCAGTTGAATCTTGCAACAACTGAGTTTTCAGTTGTGGAAACTGAAAAGGTTGACCTAAACTTTGAGTCTATTTTTAAAACAGTTGAAAATGCAGCCTTTAAGCTAAAGAGATTACAATGGCAATGTTTCCATATGGAAGCCTGCCTACATCATCAGGTTATTCCTAGAGGTCTCAGGGTTAGATGTATGCCCAGTTATGGAAATACCTACCCTGAGCCTTTGGCCAAATGGCAAGCAATTAATATACAGACAAGTTTCAGTTATATGAAACTGCTGGTAGATTTCTTCAAGCCTCAAGAAGAAGAAATGAGCACCTTGATAGAAGAGAAACAAAAAGAACTTGAAAGTATGAATTTGTCTGATAATAACTTCATGAAATTGGAGAATTTACAGGATAAGCTAACAGCATATGAAGTTAAGCTAAAAGGCATTAAAAGTCAGAAATGAATGAGAGACTTTAATGATATACAGAAAGGCCATTTATTTGAATGGCCTAAAGTCAGAAACTTCAATGAGCATCCACGGAAAGAAGATAGAAATCCTGAGCAGAGAGGTACAACTCTGCACACCAATAATAATAACCATAGATCTCGAGATCTTTTGGTTAGTGCACAAGTCCATCACATGGACAAACAAGAGCCTATAGTCAGAACAGTCCTGAATGGGAGTATTGTCACCAATGAAAATGCTTGTGTTATCAAACAAGAACATGACTCAGATGCAATTATTAATGTCAATAATACCAGTCCTTCTAATAGTACTGGTATCAATGGTCATCCACTAGGAACAATACCTAAGAGAGGAGCACAACATGTTACCATCACAGAGCAGCTCCCTTTTTTAATGATAAACAAAGTCTCTCAAACAGGGAGATCTGTAAGCAGAGAGAGAAAGAAAAGGAAAGTAACACAATAAACTCTATAGTGGTTAATATTTCAAACATTCAGGTCACTCACTCTCAGATGGATCTAGTAGAGAAAGACCTTAGCTTTATTCCTGCAACCAAATCTACACATGATGAATTTGCACTGTACCTTAGAATGTTTGGAAGGAATCTTACTTTGAAGTATATTTTTGAGGATGGAAATGATAAATGTCCCATTAAAAGTAATATTATGCTCAAGACACCTAGCACATTTGTTCCCCTCAACCACCCAGCCGTGGATTCTTTTATTCATGCCTGTGAAGAGGTAGTTAATGAGAACAAGAATGTCTCAAAAAGGGAAACAGTTTTTCAATCTAAACAAATAAGAAAATCAGGCACTTAAAGAGCTTAAAGAGAGGAATGATATTGTGGTTAAACCTGCTGACAAAGGAGGAGCCATAGTGGTAATGGATGCAATGATGTATGTCCAATGGATGAAAGAATTATTAAGTGATCAAAAGACCTATTCCTTGATTAGTAAGAATGAACTAAATATTATGAAACGGAAGATCCAGCAGGTTCTTTATGACATGCTATTGCAAAGAGAGATTAATGAGTATTTGCATGATCTTTTCATCACTGAGCACCCCACTGTACCAACTATCAGTGGATTACCAAAAATTCATAAAGATCTTAAACGCCCACCTTTAAGACCAATTGTGGCTGGTAGAGGATGGTTGACGGAATCTATTTCTATGTTTATTGAACAAGAACTAAAAAAGATGCTACCTAGGGCCTCCACTGTGATTAAAGATACAGCAGAGTTTCTACAACATCTGTATATAGCTCTAGAACATTGTGATGATCTTGAGAGTCTGCTATTGGTAACCCTAGACATGAATAGTTTATTCACTTCCATACCAAATAATTATGGCATTGAAGCAGTAAGAGAATTTCTAACTGAAGAGAAGGTAGAATCCCGTTTGATATGTGATCTTTTGGAAATCGTGTTGGAGTACAATGTGTTTACCTATGACAACAGCTACTATTGGCAGAGATGGGGGGTTTACCATGGGCACGCCCTGTGCCAATAGTTATGCAAACTTGGTTTTAGCCAACTGGGAGAGAGCTTGGTCCAAGGATGCTAATAACATTTGGAATGACCAGATAATTCTGTACAATTAGTTTGTGGATGACACCTTCATTGTATGGAAGGGCAAAGAAGAAGATTTAAGAAGCTTTGTTAACTTCCTGTCACAGTCCACTACTTTCCTGAAATTTGATGTAAAAACATCTAGAGAGATGATTGACTTTCTGGATGTGAGATTATTTCTTGATCCGGGAAGGGAATAGACACTTGCCTCTATAGGAAAGATATGTGGCGAAACCACATGCTCCATTTTTCCAGTATGCATCCCAGGCATATTTTTTCTAACATTGTTGAAAATCAAATTGCAAGGATTTCAAAACTATGTACAGAAGAGGCAACCTTTCTCCAGGAAGAAGAGAGGTTTATTAATAATTTCAGCCAATGAGGATATGGAAAGAGAAGTTTAGAACTAAACAAGACCAGAATTAATGACATATGTAAAGGAAAAGGCAAACCTTTTTATTCCTCTAAGGTCAGAGAAGGTGAAAGTACACCATCCCTAGCTATACCTAAAAGAACATCTAACTTAAGGGTCAATTTGACTTACACTATGGACCATGATAACGTATGCCAGGTGATCAAAAAGTCCTGGCCAATTCTTACTTCGGATAAAAAGTTAAAAGAGATTGTTGGAGATAACCCAAGTTTCCTTTTCAAAAATAAAAAGAATCTCAAAAGGATTTTATGCTCAAATGATGGGATATGTAACAACTACTTACATAATAATTCATCAGGAACAAAGAAATGTGGCTTCTGCAAGGTCTGCAATGTAATCAATTGTAGAAACACATTTAAGCATCTGGTTACTAAACAGACATTTGTTTTTCATGGATTAGCTAATTGCCTAACCAGCAATATTGTTTACATAGTTACTTGCACTTCCTGCACAGCATTTTATGTTGGAAAAACTAATATGAAGCTAAAGGAAAGAATTATCAAACATCAGTCTGATATACATAACAGAAAGGAAACAAACTCTTTTTCTTCATTTACGTGAGCATGAGGGACATAGCTTTGTTTTCATGGTCATTTCAAAGATACATTTTACTTCCAGAGAAGGAGACCTGACCAATCTGACTGAGAGAGAGGAAGCCAAATGGACAATGCGGCTGAGGGAAGACAACCCCTCCTGGCCTTAATGGCTGTGTTCCCTTAAAACCTTTTCTTAAAAATAGACGAGCAATGAGCTATGCTCACTTATGAACTGTTTTTATTGACAGAAACCTTAGGTATACTGACTCAGGCTCTGATGTCCCACTGTTGAAATGAAATAAAAAGAAGCGCCCTAAATGACCATCTTTATTTATTTATTTATTTATTTTTTCACCTTTTTCCTCTCAAAATCTTGGCTTTTATGCAGAGCTTGTTCTTTTAACCAGAACCTACTGAAAATATTTTACTAATATGCCTTCTGAAAATATGTCTGAGTCTGTTTTGAAATGTCAAACTGTCATGTTGTTTTAAACAAAGAGTTTTAAATAAAGTGTTTTAACTTCAAGCTATGGAAGTGTGTACCAATGGGCTAACTTGATTGGTTAACATTCATCATTCACTGAGGTGTTTCATTGAATGATACCAACTTTTAAACACTGAACCCAGCTTACCTACTTGGATCTGAAGAAGGCTTGAAAAAGCTGAAAGCGCTTGTCCATTGTTTACATCAGAAGGGTTCTTCACTTTTATGTTCGTTTTTTTTGTGTTTTTATGTCATCCACATGTTTTAAAGCTGTGGAATTACAACGCCACTTGACGTTTACAACAGCAAAGCTCTATATTTCATATATTGTGGACTCAACATGGTAAAATCCTGTTATTGAAGCTGTTGTTTTGAAGCTGTCTTTTTGCCATTTTGGTTGTTTAGCAAGTTTTGAATACACAGATGAAATACTAATACCTGTGGTGCAACGCTCTTCCAATATTTACATTGTTTTCTGTTCTGCTGAGTGTTCTTTAGCAGAATTCACTTCTTTTTCTGGATTTGACTTATATTAATAATTTGAGGAATTTGCATTGTATCAAATCAAGGGAGTAAGTCGCTCACACACACACACACACATACACACACACACACACACGCACACACGCACACACGCACACACACACACACACACACACACACACACACACACACACACACACACACACACACACACACACACACACACACACACACACACACACACACACACACACACACACACAGTTGACATGTAGAGCTATAATTGGGTATATATATTTTTTTTTTTGTGGGACAGGAACCTATTTTATTTATTTTTTTATTGACTATGGAAGAATGTTGACAACATTGGCTAGGAATAAAAGGGTTAAATGGGTAGAGTAATTAGGTAGCAGGTACAGACATAGAGGACATACAAGACAGACATGGATGGTGGTGGACAAAAACATTGGGGGACACTATGATTAGGGATAGGTAGGGAACATCAGAGGTCCTTTTACATCCAGCATTAGTACAGTGAGAATCTCGTCCTCACCATCAGAACTTTCATCACTGTCATCTGTTGCACCACATGGAGCAATGCCAAATGGGGGCAATGAATTTTCTATTCAATGCAGAACTTTCTTAATTTTGTCTATACATGCATTGAGGACCCTTTCCATAATGCCCTCCATCGGCCCTGTCAACTCCTGATGGGTTACATAATTGTCACCTCCACAAGTACTACTCCTGGTGGGTACTACTGCACCAGCCCCTGGGGCAGAACTACCTGACACAGTTTGAGCATGTTGCGAGGGAGTTGTGGGGCAGTGCTGACAGGCTATGATCAAGTAGTGCTGGGTGCATGTGTTTCCTGTGGTAGTACTACCACACCCACCTGTGGAGGTATGGTGATCCAATCCCCAATGGCTGGTCTTGTTTCCTGTGCTTGAGGTCACTGGCGTTGCAGCAAGAAATTATGTTGAAATTAAAAGAGAGAGAAAGAGAGAGTTAAAGAAATGGGATGGAGTGAAAACATTGAAAATACCATTGGTGCCATGTCAATTTATACTTCACATTCACTCAAAATTGACACATAAATACATGAACCTTTGGCACATCCATATATGGACATAAAGTCATATAAGTGTCTTAAAAGACACATCAGTCTCATTGTTATAACAAACACTAGGAAAACAGTTTCATGACTGTATGTATGTGTATGCATATATATATATATATATATATATATATATATATATATATATATATATATATATATATATACATACATATATATGGATCTACCTCATAACACCGACAAGTGAAAAAAATGACAATGAGATAACCGACACCACAACACCAACAGTTGAAAAACACGAAAGTCCACAGGCCCGACAAACCACAACCCGACAGTCAACAAACCAAAACAAATACCTTTTCCAAAAGAACACACACATACAACACAAGCACACCAAAAACCTTACAAACCTACACTAAACCTTACATACACAACTATCTATGTACTAACCTTAACCCAAACCCTAACACTAAAGTCCGTCACTATCGCACACTTACCTTACCTGCACCTTAACACTAAAGTCCATCACTATCACACACTTACCTTACCTGCACCCTAACCCTAAAGTCCATCACTAATGCACACTTACCTTACCCACACCTTAACCCTAAAGTCTGTCACTATCGCATACTTACACAGTCATGCTCAATTCCCATGTCTGTGTTTTCAGCGCTGAGATTTCAAACTGTTGATCATTTCAGTTGTCGGTCTTCTCATTGTCAGCGTTTACAGCTTATATATATATATATATATATATATATATATATATATATATATATATATATATATATATATATACACACATACATACTTACATACACATTATATATGCATTCCAATTAAAATAAATGTTCATTTACAAATATTGCAATTTTATTGTTATTTACTGATTGCAGAATATTGATTTTATGTTAGGTAATAAAAGGTAAGTATGGCTGCTTGGATTTGAGCCAATACATAGCTACCCAGATTTACACATTGCCTAATGCAATGCTCAAGAGCTATTCCAGCAGGCATATAGGTGTGATATATATATATGTAATGTATGCCAACACAGTTTTGTGTGTGTGTGTGTGTGTGTGGGGGGGGCTGTGTGTCAAGCTCATATGGACTGATGCCATCTAAACTCCACCAAGGACAATCCCAAGCCCAGTTTCAAAAAGATGAGGTTGGTCACCCTGCTGCAGTGACCAGAACTGAGGAAACCAGGGAAACTAGGCAACAAACCACATGGAAATTCAAACAAACTCATTTGCTCATGCTACTGCATCCAAGGCAGCGAATGTGCCACCCCTGGGGACCCAGGGTGCTGGTGAGAAGTGGGCTACTGGCTGAAGGAAATTCATTACACCAAAGTTGGAAACATAAATTGCCTTGTGGATCATTCGAACTGGCCACAATGTCGGGCAGAAGTAAATCATTGCCAAGGAACACATAAAATGCGAAATCTTAATCGCTGCATTGCCAGAGTTATGACTCACTGGATCTGGAACATTGACCATCCAACCACCTACAGCCGATGAAACAATGATGATGTACTACTCTGGCAGCAAGAAGAGAGAGGCTGGTGTTGGGTTTCTGGTGGACAGCTAAGCTGCAAGAAGTACAATTTCTTTCCAACCAATATCAGACTACCTGGCAGTGCTCACCATCAATGGTACTATCATGATGCACATTCTGTCCAACTATGCACCAACTGAGACAAGTCAAGACCCAGCCAAAGATAATTTACAACCAGTTCAAATACACACTGGATTCGATCCCACAGACCAAGATGATCATCTTAGCAGGAGATTTCAATGCCCACATCAGTGAGGATAGTTCTGATTGGGAAGGAATGATGGGTAGATTTGGCTATGGGAACAGGAATGGTAATAGCTTGCTCCTTAGGTCCTTTGCTGCATCAAACAATCTCATTGTGGGAAATCACCATTTTCAGCATCCCTGCAAAACAGGGATTCCAGATTGCACTGTCAAACCAGTTCCCAGCATTGGCCCAAACAGAGGACATGGATGAGGCAGAAAAGCAGATATCAAACTCCATTATGAAATGTGTCAAATCACTATGGCCACCCATCTGCTGTTGAATGCAGCCATGGATATCTTATGAGTGCCTGGATCTCCTAGTCCACCAAAAGCAGGTGAAGCTAGTCAACTACAAACTATACTAGTAGTTCAATCAGGAAGCTTCCCAGAGGCTGAAAGCAGAAAGAGAAGTGTATAGGAGCCAGGAGGCAGCTGACCATGAGGAGACAGCATCCAGACATGAGTACCGCACCCTGTGCAGCACCCATGAATGATTGATTTGAAAGACCAGACCCACCAGTGACAACATAAAAAAAAAAAAAAATGGGATATTTCTGCCCTCACCTTGTGAACATCTGAAACTTTGGAGGGAATTCTTTCTAGAGCTTTACAACCATGACCCACATCATGGACCAATGGTTGATCCACCACACATCAATCTCCCTGAGGTCACAATGACTGATGCAAAGCCAACAGTTGAAGAAGTGAAATCAGCTATTAGAACACTGAGAAACAGCAAAGCACCAGGAGTATCTCAGGTCACTGTGTAAGCAATCAGAGCTGGAGGCAATATCCTGCTCCACCAACTCCATGCACCAATCCAACTGCTATGGGTTACAGAACAGATACCATCCACATGGAAGATGGTCATCATCATACCCATACACAAGAAGGGGGACAACAGGAATGCAAGAACTACCGGTTT
Source organism: Protopterus annectens (assembly GCF_019279795.1). NCBI lineage: Eukaryota > Metazoa > Chordata > Ceratodontiformes > Protopteridae > Protopterus > Protopterus annectens. Next base: position 552,657,175 of record NC_056730.1, on the reverse strand, counting down.
ACCTTTAAAACCTCGAATCACAGTGGTTCGAGTGCTCATATGAGTGACTTGAAACCACAAAAATGTAAATATCAACAGTCCTCATTCGAAAAACAGAAAATTGAAAAGCAGATTTGCTGCTTTTTGAACATTAATGTCAAAAAAAAAAAGCAGGGGGGCAAGCCTCCCAGCACCCCCCATGTGGGGGGCTGTTCCCCCCACATCCCCCTACTTTATTATTCTAACTCCGAGATCGCACTACAGTGGGGAAAGGAACCATTTCCCGATCCCCACTATAGTGCAATCCACCTCGGAATGTCGAATGTGCAATGAGCGAATCTCACCACGCATTCGCTCATTGCACATTCAAATCTTTTTCAGTTTGGCGTTTGCAGATCTTGCAGACTGATTTCGCACAATTGCAATTCACCTGTGTGCAATACGTACATCTAAAGGTAAACCAAACTATCATGGCATCAGCCTGCACTCCATCATCAGCAAAGTCTTTATGAAGATCATACAATCCAGGCTGCAGAAACACCATGAGCAATCCAGCAGGGAAGAACAGGCCAGATTCAGACCAAATAGAGGATGCTGTGATCAAACCTTCACTATCCATCAGCTAATGGAGCAAAGAATCGGTACAGACAATGTACAGTTATCTTGTCTATTGATTTCAAGACTGCACTTGACTGTATCCACTGGCCTTCCCTGGGGAAGACAATGGAAACCAAGCACATACCAAAGAAAATCATCAGAATCCTTCAAACATTGTGCAATGGTTCATCAGGCCGGGTACACTTTCACAATGAACTGTCTGAAGAGCTTACCATCCAAACTGGCATCTGTCAAAGGGATGTGGTCTCTCCACTGCTTTTCAACATAGCGATGGATGCCATTATGAGGAGAGTATTTGAGGGCAGTAGCGGAGTCCAGTAATATAAAGCCCATTCTGTGACTGACCTGATATTCGCTGATGACATTACCATTTTTGTATACAGTGATGTTGAGACCACAGATATCCTTTATGACATTGCCCAATTACATGACCTATGGATAAATGTGGAGAAGACCTAAGTGATGTCAACTGACAGGTCACAAGCCACAGTCCACCTCAGGGGTGTTCAGATTGAACAAATGCAAGAATTCAAGTATCTAGCTTCACTGGTCCAGGAGATAAAGGTGGCATCAACAGGTGAAGTCCATAGCAAGACTGGACAAGCCATCACAGCATTTTCCTCACTGAAGTGGTTTCTATGGAAGAGGACAAACATCTGTATCACCACCAAGATTCACCTTTTCCAGACACTGATCTTGCCAAATCTTCTTTATGGATTGGAAACATGGATCGTCCTCAAGCCATACCTGAACAAGCTTGTAGTTTTCAAAATGGGGTGCCTGCATCAAATCTTGGGAATCTCACTTTGTGACCACATTAGAAATGAAACCATTTGGACTAGATGTGATCATCAGCCAATGATCAGCAAACATATCCAGAACAGGAGGCTGTGCTGGTTTGGACATATGTGCAGGATGGACACTCACCACTTGCCATGCAGACTATTATGGAGAGAACACCCCATGAACTGGAGAGTACATAAATATCCACCAAAGAATATGGGAGCTAAACAGGTTGAAGAGGACCTGAGAGGTTGGCAACTCAACCTACAGGAGGCCAAAAACATTGCCATGGTCAGATAAGCATGGAAAGGCAACATGAAGGACATCCAGAATCCAGCTGCACCCACAACAGTGTACAGACTATGGGGTCAACCTCCTCTGATGGCCCCAGCTAGGGACAAAAGAAGAAGAAAGAAGAAGAAGATGCTGTCCAAATTAATAAGGTGGAATACAATTTCAAAGTGTAATGATTTTGCTTGCATTCATATTTGAGCTATACTTACCCCATGCCTTTCTGAGTTGTTGAAATCTCTCCTGATGTGCCACCCAATTCATTTCTATCTTTTCTGAAGCTGTACAGAAAAGAAAACAGAAGAAAAATAATGAAAACATATCTGTGTTGACAATCCATGGTATTGTATTGTTTGGTGATGGGTCACTATACTTACACAACACATGTGGGTTATAAGTTTTAAAACATTTCTGCCATTTATTCCATTCAGTACAAACATCTTGCTTTCACCTTTTCATGTCACTGTAGAGATGATGACATTGTTCTCTACTGCAGGGCATGCAGGTTGCATTGCTGACAGCCTTGCCCAAGTTATTTCAAGCCTCACTCTTTTGCAGAGAGCTGGTGTTGCCCTGCTGCAAAAGTGTACTGCTGTAGCATGTTATGCGTAGTTCAAGAATGATCTTGGACTCCTGCTCATTCTACCTTTGGGCTTCAAATGAAACACCATCCTCATTATCACCTGTCATGTCTTCTCAAGGATATTAGGAAAAATGGCAGGAAATCAGTGCCAAATTCAGATCTCATGTGTACCACTCTGTGTACAATGACAGACAAGCCTGGTAATTTGACAACTACATTTGCATGACAGAAAACACACAAATGGCCCGAGATGGAATTTGGGTATGATATTTTTCAAAGTACACTTCAGGTGTGAAGCATGGCAGCGAGACTTACCCATGTGTGTTGCTCAGTATATGTACACATGTTCCACAGTGACTTAATGAAATGCTTTCTAATGATGAGATCTGATTAAATTTGAAATGATATATGATATATTAGCACTTCTGGTATTGCTCTCTGTAATGGTGGATACAATCCTAAATAGTCTCTTGTATCAAACAACTATAGCATGATATTGTCAATTATGTTTCTGTCATTTAGTGTTGTTATTGACTAACAGCACCTGTGAATCAAGCCTATGACAAAAAAGAAAGTTAAATAGCTGTATTCTGTATACAAACTGTGAATATCTCAAGTGAATTAACATTTTTAGGATGTAAGCTGAGGTATAAGAATCTGAACATGACTGAGGTAGGCCTAATTCTGCTAAGCCTTTATGAGTTGAACTTCAAGTTGTTATGTATTTATTTATTTATTTATTTATTGGACTTATATTTGAAGCAAATATTTATTTCTGTAAAATATTTTTCTTTGCACTGATTTGAGTAATCTCTGTAACACATATTGAGGAAGGGGCCATACATGCGTTACATTGCAGACTGTTCAAAACAATATACTTCAGCTCTATATACACTTTGGGTAATGACAAATCTAATTCCACTGGAGCTATGTTCAGACATATATTTGTAATGTGTGTTGCTTACCTCTTAACGATTTGCCTAACACCTAATGCTGTTGATTTATCCAAAGAAATACTGCAACAACATACTTATACAGATGTACTTTAAATTTGCTATGATTAGTGTTATGCTTAACAACTTTCACAAAGAGTACAGCTAACTTATTTGACATTCATTAGACAGCCTCATGCGGCAAGTTTCAGTTTGCAACTTGCCAGTTATACTTCATACTCAATTACTAATAAAAAGTAACTGACAAGACCTTACTTTGACCTTTCATTAAAACAACCTGTAATCTGGATACAGATAATGTATTACTCATGACGTTGCTCAGAACATATTGCATTAACATGTGGAGCCAAAGAAAAATCACGTGATAGTTGTTTTTTCTAAACTCAGTACTGTCCAGAGTGCTGAGTGAACTGCACTGGGATTAGTCTCATTTGTGCTACTGATCACTGTGTCTTTCCACATGGAAAATGCATTTTTTAATTTTTGCCTTGGGAAGTGAACTATTGTTCATGGATGGTCACAGGTGGCAGTCACCTAAGCAAAATGCCATGCATCACTCAAAGGACAAATCCAAAAAAAAGATAAAAAATAAAGCAGTGTGCTGATTTATCTAAGTGGTGGCCTTATACAAATGAAGTGTTGACAGTGGGGTTTGCTACTTTCATTGGCATGTAAAATATCTAGATTTCCATCCAGCACCTGTGGCATTACCCTACACCATTGACATTTTAACACTATTTGCCACATGATAACTTGTATTTCTCCTGTACTACACTATGCATTAATGTCATAAGACTTACTGAGGAAGGAATCATACAGGAGTTTACATGAGGTCATGTTGTACACAGCATATACAAACAAAATGTATACCTGTGTTAACAAAAAATGCATTACTGTGATGAATAAAGGTTAAGATATGTTATTGCAACTGAATTGATTAAGTATCCATATATCTCAATTCATTATGTTGCAGAATTTACTTCCTCAGACTTTCAGGCCAGGACGGAGAAAGTGACATGTAGTTTTAGCAGTCAGTAGTGTTCAGAGTGCTGAATGATGTGCATTATCACCAGTCTCATTTGCATGACTAATGACTAAGTCTTTGCATATGCAAAATAAATTCTTCTGTTTTTGCCTTGGGAAGTGAATTCTTGTTCACTAACAATCACTACCAACAGTTACCAGTGTGCAATGCCAAGCACTAAGCAAAGGATGAAGCAAAACAACAAGAAAAAAGGAATCAGTGTGATAATTTCTCAACTTTGGGGTCTTATACTATTAAAATAATGACTTTGAGGATCCCTACATTTACACAAATGCCACTCTTTCTAGATCTGAGCCATGAAGCCATGGCTTTACCAAGAAACACTGACATCACCAGTGTTTGCTTGACAACATCAACATTGACATTATGAGGTAGGAAAAGTCGAGTGCATATACACAGCATTGAAATTCTGATATTTTAGATTTAGGGAGCACTAGACCCATGTTCTCACACTTGCCCTTTGTCTTTCATGGTAGAAGTCTTGCTGAATGTGATATTTGCAGAACTTATATTAGAGAAGTATGTCATTTTACAAGGAAAAGTATGTAAAACAAGAGTGTGTTCATACCTTTCTTTTGTGAGTATTACGCACATTTGATGCATTTGTAACATGTTAGTATTACATGCTGCACTGATTTTGTCTTTTTCTGTATGTATATTTAAGTGTTATATACTTGATTTGACTTATGTAAACATTTTACACAGAGGCACAGTTATTTTCTAACAATACCTCAGTAAAGATGGTGTAACAGTCATCTCCTAAGTCAGTAAACTTTGCTGTAAGCCAATTTTCTTTGAGACACCTTCTGTAAGTGTACATCTCATTAGCAGGGTGTTGAATACTTAATTAGAGTAGCACTACTACTGAGTCACACTTGTATGATATTAGCTTGCCACTGTTCTGAGTACTCGCTCTTATACTACTGCAGCATGTGCACACTTTTATGTAGGTCCTCACAACATGTTTACCTTCTGGGTACCTTGAGTATATTGAGTGACTCAGGAATGATAATGAAGTGACACTTGATTTATAAATTCCACATGTTTGAAGGGGTTAATCTACACAATGTAAGCAGAATCTGTGGCTAAGGAACTTTCAGAATACTAGCAAAGATTACTTGGATTCACATACTTCAAATCTAAAATACTTGTGCTGACTGTTTAGACATGCTGCATGTACTTTCTTTAAGGAATATTGTTTTACAGTTCCTGTTAAGTTATGTTACGTTCTCTAAAAGTGCTGCTTTGAGTATTTTTAGTATGTATTTCTTTGGAAAATGAGTGATGCCTACACTTGGCACAGTGAATGAATGAAGAGGTATACCATGATTGCAACAATCATTTTATATCGGGAAGGCTCAGCATAGGCTTAAAGACAAGGTATATGACCACATTTATGATATTGAGAGGGCTAATATTAATAATGCATCATTCAAGCATCTTTCCATCAATAGTACTCATGAATTTCTGTTTATTTTTACCTTAAACAAGTGTCCAAAGATGTAAGGGGTAGGATGTGGTCTGAGACCATTAAGAAAGAGAACTTCCTACCTAGGCTATAAGATACACTATGTTATGGTGATCCAGTAAAATGACATGTCTGATAGTTTTGTAAGCATCTGTTACAGTGTTGCAAGTGTAAATAGGAAAATATGTGTGTGAGATGCACACATCAGCTGCAGTTGTGACATACTTCTGTGCACATAATAAGTAAAATTAAGACAGGTTTTAGACATATTATACTGAATACTTCATTAACCTGGTAACATAAATCATCTAATTTCAGAAGCCACAAAGGGATTTATTACCTTGTGCTTATAACTCCTGCTTATTTGAATATAATGTGCACATTGCTTTATTAGATAACATAGTAAACCCTGTACTGTGCAGTGTTATTTTCCTCTGCTCACACTGCCTAGACATGTTCAATTGAATTGATTAAATAGTAACCAAATAAATATTGAATACAGTAGATAGTAAATTACTGATTACTCTCCTCACCCTTTAGTGCTTTCTAATCTTTGGTAAGTGGGGTTCAACTTTCAGTAAAGTGGCAAAGATGCTGGTAATTAGCCAAAATTCTTACACCAACATGCAAGTAGTTGTTTAACTGCACTACTAAATTGTGAGGGCATGTGTACTTATTTTCTATGATGAACAGTTGATTTATTCCCAGCAAAACTTTAAGCCATGGTTCTATAGCTCATAGAATTGACATCTCAGACAGTCTTGTGAGTGCCTGTTGATGTATTGTGGGTATTGCCTTGATGACGGGGAAGTACTGGGAAACCTATAGTAAAATTGCGCATAAATTAGCATAATAAAATAGTTTAGATGTCATTCAGTCTACCAAGAATGGCTTGAATTATACATTTGCAGACATAGGTACCTAAGAAATGCAAATCCTAAATGATATTCTGTATGCTACACATCTGGTTAAGGCAGGGATTTATAACATAAACTTTAATCTTTGGGACAATAGTTGTATAGCTGACTATTATGTAGCTGATATTTTTACTGAATATTGACAACTGTTTAAATAATAAGGTTATCAGTTTCTTAGTGAGATGGTTGGTAAAATGAGTTCACCTTGGAATTTCATCTTTATTTCTTTATAGTAAAGGGCCCATGAGAAAATGTCTTCATGGTCTGCTTTTGCTACTGCTTCAAGTAGTAAAATAAGACAGATTTGTAAATTGTAATTCTTGATGAGAAATTCAAGTAGAGCACTAATTAAATAGATATGAGATAGAGAGATTTCTTAAGGCACTGTTTAGCTTAACAGGTTTTGTATTTTGTAGAGTGTCATTACTTTTAATAATTTAATAACAAAGAAGGGAGTCTGCCTACTCTTGTATCTTGCTGCATGACACAGTCTTTGATAAACACTCTATTATAAAGGTTCTAAGGAACTGTGGCTGTGCAGAACAGCTTCAGTAATGCTCTGTCTTGACTAGCATTTTGTTTAGTATTCTGTGATGATATTCTCATAATATGAATTGATATTATAATTATGCATTAGTATTAAGAAGTTTATAAATTGCTCACCCACATGGCCATTTATCTGGGCAAATTGCTTTTGTCTCACCATCAGTGAGTGATCTCTATGGTCTAATGTTGTCTTTCTTCATTTTTCTTTTAATTTGTCACAACTACATTCATGGGTGGACATAAAATAAACTGAATCTGGTTATGCTTTCATTTGTCTCTAATTGAAAGCATGTGAGTGTTATGTAGAGATTTATGACAAGTATTGTTCACTTAAACATATTTACATTATCATCTCTAGTGAACACAACTCTAAGGGTTCATTCTATGGACTACATAATTTTTGTAGTATGATCCAAGTGTTCTGAATAGACTTGTCCGTATTTATGTTCACTTACTGATACATTTCTAAATCTACTTTACTCGGTTATAATATATTTTTAGTATGTTGGAAGGTGTTTATCTGACATAATCATTAGTATGTTGGCCATATCAGAATATTGGAGACTATTAATATGTATATATACCACTGTCAGGCTAAAGAGAACTAATGTTAAGCAACATTTACTGTGTTATAAATGAGATTTTACTTTATGAATGTTTATGTAGTGCATGATAAGATGATTATATTTTGAAAAAGAAGTCTAATCTAATCTAAAATTAAATTGTATTACCAAATCAATACTCATTTTCATACATTATGTTAATTCATTATTAATAGTTATATAGGGAAAATAATAATTAATATTGTTAAATTTCCAAGATAAGAGAATCGGTGTACTGGAGCTCGAACGGGGTTCGTTTTTTTTTCTTTCTTTTTTCATGAGGGAAGTTATGGTAGGCAATCTGTTAGATTTCTTCTCATCTAGCAGATTGAAAGTGTATTTCACTTCATGTACATTAGAGGATTTATACAAATATTATTATACTTGTTGTTAAACAAGTAATTTTGTCATTTTTCTTTTTCCTTTTTTATTGGCCTAAACTAAACTATATTTTAAGTTATTTGTCCAAAACTAAAATATTGACTAAAACGAGAATTATTAACACAGTAGTTACACATTTTACATTTGGTATGGTATTACAAAATATAATACAGAACAAATATGATGTAAAGTTAAATACTGAGAATGGACTTGACTATTTTATCCTTAAACACTAACGGTTTAAACAATCTAAGAAAAATATCTAATTTATTAAGATATATGAAATTAAATAAAGTACAAGTAGTATTTCTTCAAGAGACTCACTTCAAAACAAACAATACCTTTAGCTGGAATCCTAATTAATATATGATCTTATCTCACTCTTGATATAAGAAAAAGACTAGGGAAGCTTTAATTTTATGGAAAAAAATGTCACTATGCCTCAAATCATTTACAAATATAAAGATAAAGAAGGACTCCTAGCCATAGTAATAGTAAAGTATAACAATAGACTCTGGACATTAGTAAATATATATTGGTTTCCAGGTATTGGGGTTAGGACAATAAGAAAACACATAGATCTAATAACTAGAGTATATAAAGGAAATTTGAGTTTGGGAGGTGACTTTAATTGTATATTGGATAAATCAGAGACAACAAGCAAAAGAAATGCATGTGTAAGTTCTATAGGGAAGCTACTTAAGAAATGGGAAGAAAGTTTAAATCTTATTGATACATTTAGTTATAAGGAGAACAATTCATTATTATTTTCACACCAAGAACACGGATTTGGGACACATACAAGAATTGATAAAATCTTCATATCTCAAGAGCTAAATTCAAAAATAATAAAATTTTCCATAATTCCTTGTCCCTTTTCAGACCATAATCCATTAATTCTCAAAATACATACAGATTATAAGAAATTAATTTTTATGTCAAGAATTCTAGCTTACATTACAAAATTAAAACAATTTAAACCTTGGTTAGATTCAGAAGTACAATTCTTTTTAGATATAAACTACACTACTGAAATAAATGTAATTAATCTTTGCAATACCTTGAAAGCCTATTTAAATGGAAAACTTCTTTCATGGTATAAAAACAAGCTAAAAGAGTGGGAATCAGAATTATGTAACATCCAACAATAAATTACAGATATCACTATTTATTCATCTACTTGGTGGTGCTGTGGTAGCATTGTCGCCTCACAGTAAGACATTGTCCTGTTCGATTCTCAGCTAAATGTTTTCTGTGTGGAGACATGCGTGAATGGGCATACCTTCATTGAAAGTTGTGCGCCAGGGCTGGCAACTCAGCACGTAAAAATCCGTTGCCAATCATTAGCGGACCAGAGTTCCGCTGTGGCGACCCCTAACCGGGAAAAGCCGAAAGGCACAACAACTATTTATTCATCTACTTACACACAAAATATTCATAAAAAAGCATTGGAAGCCTTAAAGAAAAGATATAATGAAATCCTAACTCACAAAACTAATATAGCTGTAGAAAGGTTAAAACTTAGTTCCTATGCAGTGTCACCCAAACATATGAATGATTTAGCAATAAGATTAAAAAAACATTCGACTGAAAATAATAGCACAAGTATTATACATGAAAGAAGGAAAAAAAAACAAAAAGGTTTTGGATATAAATGATATACAAGATGCATTTAAAAATTATTTCTCTGACCATTATAATAATACTTCACATATAACTAATATATCAAACTTAGACCTGAAATTAGTAAAGGTAAAGGCGATACCAGAAAAGTTAAAGTTAGACATTCAAAAACAAATATCTCTAAAATAAATTACTCAAAAAATCAAGGAAATTAAAAGTAATAAAACACCAGGAATTGATGGAATAATTAATGAATTGTATAAGATATTTCCATCTTCAGTAATATCATTGTTTCACAAAACTTTGAATGAAATTCTAGCACAAAACACAACTCCAGTTTCATGGAAATACTTCTTAATTGCACCCGTTATAAAAGAAAATAAAGACCCTTTACAGTGTAAATCTTATAGGCCAATATCTTTACTTAACAATGATTATAAAATCGTCATGTCAATATTAGTTAGTAGAATTAAAAAATCATTGACACACATAATAAATGAGGATCAAACAGGATTCATTTATAAAAGACACACACAGGACAATATACAAATAATTCTAACACTCATAGATTTTCTAAACAGAAACAAACAAGAAGCTCTAATAGTAGCTTTGGATATAGAAAAAAGCCTTTGATTCATTGAGCTGGGATTTTCTCTTTAAGGCTTTAGAATTGTTTGAGTTTCCTACTAATTGTATTATGCTAATAAAAAATATGTATAAAAACAATTTGGCTTATGTAAAACTTGGGCCATTTACCTCAAAGACTATTGAAATAACCAATGGTACAAAGCAGAGATGTCCAATGTCTCCCATCCTGTTTGCCTTAGGAATTGAATTATTTGCCTCATTAGTACGCCACAACTCTAATATATCAGGCATAGATGTATATGTCAACTCAATTCAAAAATTATGTTATTTGCTGATGATGTTTTACTCACGTTATCTGTCTCAGAGAAATCAGTAGGAAAACTAGATGAAATAGTGGAAAGGTTTTATTATATTTCCGGCCTTAGATTTAACAAGGGAAAATCTAATTATATACATTTGAATAAAAAGAAAGAATTTACCTTAACTACAAACTGTGTGATAGGAAAACAAGTTCCCATAATAAAATATTTAGGAATAACACTATGTGATAATTTGGAATCTACATTAGCCACAAATTATAGTAACATAATTAATAAAATAAAAATCTTAATAGTAAGTTGGAATAAAATGTTCTTGAGATTTGAAGACAGATTACAAATAATAAAAATGATGATACTTCCAAAAATTAATTACATTGCACAACCTATTCCTATAGTACCTAACAAGGAAATCTTGAAGGAAATAAATAAAATTCTATTAAACTTTCTTTGACATCCAAAAAGAAATAGAATAGCCTATATGCATCATATTAGATCTTGGGAAATGGGTGGAATTAGACTTCCAGATCTAGAATCATACATACAAGCTTCCATATTAAGAACTATCATTAATTGGATATATCCTAATTATTCTTCAACATGGAAAACATTGCACACTATTATTTTTCTAAATGAAAATAAAATAATTAAAAATTGTATATTAAGTGAACAAAATGATAGGATGTGGCACATACTGACTGTTAATATTCAATATAATATAACAAAACCAACAGACCTAAATTATATAAATAATATTTACAATTTATTCAGAAGATTTATATATACTAACATGGATATTAAGATTTGGCTAGACTTGATAATACCCTTTAGCTCTACAAAGAACTTCTTCAATAAAATTCATAATATTATCTTAACTAGATGGGAGGGGAAAAACGTCATTTGTTGCCAACATTGTATAGAGAATCAAGTAGTATTAGACATTCAACAAATTCAGAATAATTATGATGTTCCATCAGCAGATTGGTTGATATTACAAATCATATTATCATATGTTAAGGATCTTAATAGTACAATTATTAATTCTCCTTATAAAACTAGTCCAAATTTGATGTCTAATATCTGAAGTTATTTACGACAATTATAATTGGACAAATCTAATTTCAAAATTATACAAAATATTGATAACATATAAAACTAACCCTAATGCAAGATATTGGAATTTCATAGCAAAAGGATGTCACACTAATCTATCAATTGAGAGTAAAACAAATCTTTTATGTTCTGTTAACTTATTTAATTTACAAGTATGGAAAATATTTACATGAAAATATATTCACAGGGCATTTATTACACCTAATAAACTAGCCAAATTCAATTCACTTGATAAATCCATTTGTTGGAGATGTTCTTTAAGCTGTAAAGCTGATCTCATATATTTTTTGATTGCATTAATACAAACAAATTCTGGGACGAAATTACTATTTTTCTCCAAGCTATATTCACAGATACCTTTATTTTAACCAAATCTTTAGTCCTTTTAAATGTTAATGATACTATTGGAATGAATAAAAAAGATCTATACCTACTTTGGTCCATACTAGCTGTGGCAAGGAAATGTATAACTAGAAAGTGGAAGTCTTCACAAGAACCTACTCTGGAAGAATTCTTGAGATTGATGGCAGAAACAGCGATATTAGAAATCAAGGTGAAGGAATCGGGAGTTTCACCTAAAACATGGACAAACAATCCTTGGGAAAAAATTTAACTCTTTTTGAGACATTAAAATGAACCCTAAATAATTAATGTGTAAATTTATACTTTATTAATTGAATATTATAAATTTTTGTTACTAATTTCATATATTTTATTAATTTGTTTCCCTCCTTGGTTCAGCTCAATTGTACATAGTGTATATAAAGGTTTATAATACTTGTTTATTGATGATCAGATTGTTAAACATTATATTATTTGGAAAATAAAAAAAATTGAAAAAAAAAGAAAGAGAACTTCAGTGGCAATTATTTTTTAAATGCTTCTAACTTTCCTGGTTTGAATGATATACTATCCATTAACAGTATTTTGAAGTTGAGGACTTATGAATTATGATTAATAGGGTCATATGTATTACATTTATTAGTATCAAGTACAATTGTTAGCACTTCTATGCATTTTTGCATTTTTAAGATTACTTTATAGAGTGTTGTGGTGATAAGGTACATTGTTACTTTAAAGACTGGCAGGATTTGATGTCATTTGTGACATTTCATTGATGCTTGTGTCAAATGTTATTTAAAATGGTTTTGTATTTTTTAGAATTGTTTGACAGAAGTTCCTACGTTAGGGTACGAAAGCGCTAAACTTTTTATAGAGCAATAAAAGTTTGCTGGTTCACTGCATCTCCATGAGTGTTTCAAGAGTCGGTTCTGTGGATTTCTTCTGGTAGTAATGAACCAAGGTCCCAGTGCATATCCTGCATCCCTGACTTGTGGGAAGTCCTTCTAGTAAACCTTAGCTACAGGCCACATGTGTGCATATGTGGAAGTTATGGAAATGGTCTGGGTCACCTGACATTATAGTTGATACCTTGTGCATTGCAGTCAACCTGAAAGTATATAGAGTGATAGTCTTTGCTGTTTATGTATCTTGTTCACTGCTCATGAGGTGGGGCTTTTATTTCAATGTGTGTGCAGTCTATGCCCCCCAGAACCTCAGGAACATGTACTATGACATGGACACTTTGCATGACAGTATCTGTGTTCTCTGGCATCCATGGAAACCAGATATGCTCCTCTACGTGTTGCAACATTGCATTGAGAAATTGGTGGGTATTCTTGAGGCTGAGGCCTGTGACATCCCATCTGTGTCCCATGTGGTTTTCTGAAAAATACCTATAGGCAGTATACATAATGCTACATATATCTTGGTTTCCACTGGTATGGTTTCTCCATGATTCCCATGGGACCGCATGTGATGGCAGCAGATGTTAACTATTTGTTCTATACTATCCCTTTCTACCCTGTCACAATCTATTTTTTTTCTATCTCATGAAGTCCATGATAGGGCAAACATGGACTAAACATGTTACACCTTCTAGCTCAAGGTCTGGCAGCAGCAGTAGTAGTATCTTCTATTAAAGCATATTCACATGAAAATGTATGATAACAGCATAACCCTAACATTTTCAAAGTGGATACATTCTAATAAGTCTTGAAATTCATGGCTAAAGGGAGCAAGACATGTAGCCTCTATCTTTTCTATGTTCCTGAATTGCTCCTCCATGATAATTTGCTTCATTAACATGTAATTCAGCTGTTTATTCCTCTATTACCACATTTGGCTGCTTACCCTTGCTTTGCAGCTAAATGTGATGCATTAAGTGTTAACTGAATAGCAAACAGTGCACTCATCACTACTCATCACGCAAATGGGCATAGCAGGATGTGCAGGTCTTCAGAAGTCCCAGCTTATGTCACTGCGTACAAAATTCAGTAGTCCTACTAATTCTATTACTTTTCTAATAGAAACCTTCTTGGAAGAGAACATTTTTTTAGACAGTCAGAATTTTTTTCAGTTTACTAGATGGCAAATGTAAACAATGATAATTTACATCAATTTTAGTCCCTAAAAATATTAGAATTTGAAGAGCCATCAACCTTTTTCTGAGCCAGAGGAACTCCCAAAGCTTTACACAACTGCTGAAATAAATGATCACCTTGGCACCTGCCTATCCCACTCTACTGATTAAAAAAAATCTAAATAATGATCTCCCAAAGGGAGATGGGTCCTCTTTTTTCCAGCACCAAAATAGAGCTGAGTTAAATTGCTGAAAAGTGGAACAAGCCACTAAACATTGCATATGGATTGTTGTTTAAAAAAAAATAAACAAATGAATAAATAAATAAATAATTATCCCCAAACTACATGCCCAAGAAATGCCAGTCCTAGGCCAGATGGCCAGAAGGTTAAACCCCACTTTTATATCAACATTGGCTACCCAAGGGTCTTTAAATTATCCTATGCTCCTAAGGGATGAATAATGGACTCTAGCTTTACACTCGGTGATACCATCATTGACTGAACATCCTTTAGGAAAAGATAAATGTTGTATGATATTCCTCCCATTTTCTCCCAGGGATAAGTCAAAGTGGTGAAATACCAAATGACTCAAAAGGTGGGCACTGGAAATGGCCAATTACCCCTTCCTTTTTTGCACTCTTTTAGTAGTAACCATTCCTGTATCTATTCTTTGCTAATGACTGAATTCAAATTCTTTCATTAAACTGACTTGTAATGAGCAAAATATTTGATTAAAAAAAACATTTTATACCTATTTACTAGATCACAAGCAAATGGTCTGTTTGGAAGAAAACAGCCAACAATGACTCCAGAGTTTATGCAGCAACTGGAGAGTGACTCCAAAATAACTTATTTAAATGTATAAATGGAGAACATTTGTTAAAACCCATAAAAGAATTTCTGACATTGTGTAAATGTTACTCAAAGGGGCCTTAAGCTTTGTTTAGCAGTGTTGCCAGGCTGCCCTTGCCTTCCTCGAACTAGCATCTAACTCCTGGGTGTATACTGTCACATATATTGCAGACATGCAGGAATCTGCAATTTGGAAAACCTCCCACAATACTTAGATTTTCACCAAGCTGTGTTTCAGATTGTATGAAACTGGCTCTGGATTTGTCAGGCATAACACTGGGTCAAGTATCTACATGTGAAACTTCCCTTCTCAGCTGCTTGTCTGATGCTTTGAATTTTTTTTTTAATTTCTGATTGCAGCTGAGCCAGGATAGTCCTCTTTAATAGTTAAAGGACTTACAAAGGTATCACCATCCTGGAAACACAACCTAATATCCCCAGTTTTAAAACCTGACAAGTATTAACCCAATGTTCTTCATATAGACCAATGTCATTATTAAATGTGGATTATAAAATATTCATGGCAACCTATGACCCTAGAATACAACAATTTCTTCCAATGTTGATAAACAATGATCAGTCTGGGTTTATAATGAACAGGAATACCTATGACAATATCAAGAGAATACTATCAGTAATTGATTATACTGATAATTCAAAAAAGTACTAATTTTGGTTAGTCTGGATATTAATAGTACATTTGATTTAGTTAATTGGGAGAATTTACTATTAGTACTGGATGAATGTAATTTTTCAAACAATTTCTTTCTTATAATTAGTCAAACTTCCCTTTGAAAACTCCTTTGCATACGTTAAGCTAGGTTCATATACATCTCAATCAATCATGATTACTAAAGGTACTGAACATGGTTGTCCCTCGTCCCCATTGATTTTTGCTCTAGTTATAGAACCTTTTGCAAATTATATAAGATCAAATACAAACATCAAAAGTATAATAATAAATAATGATTTAATCCCCCAAATGCAATTATTTGCAGATGACATCCTATTAACTTTGACTGATTGCAGTTCTTCTCTTATTGCAGTATTCCAAGAAATAGAAATATTCCAGAAGAATTCAGGACTCAGTTTTAATGAAAAGAAGATTAAAATACTACCTTTTAACTATAATATTAATAAAATAGATAAGAAATTACATAAATACATTGTGAAAGATGGTAAAATCACTTACTTAGGGATAATCTTTGATAATATTAAATATATAACAACCCTTAATTATAATAACTTAAAGTCCATAAAACAAACTCTTAATAAATGGAATATTTTTCACTATGTGTAGATCAGAGTGCACGTGCTGTGTGTACTGCATCTTTAAGAAGCATATGAAGACTTTGCATGCGTGTATGAATGTCAAGCATGTACCATTCCTAGTGCCATTTTGAGAATGCAGCCAGAGAGTAAGCATGTATGATTCCAAAAGTTAGTTTGTATATGAGTTACTTAAGTTAAAGTCAGTTAACGTCTATCGTGATGTTTGTATAAAATAAAGCTGCTTGAACAGAACCAGTGAAGACTCCTCCATTGTGCCCAAATTCCTTCATAGTAGTAGTAGTCTGATTCTTCCCGTTCTTGGTGATTACTTTTAAAATTACTTCCTATGGAATTTGGAGTGGGCAACAGGATGGTTAGTAACATTGTTCAAAACCTGCAAGTCAGAAAGGCTCAAGTCTGCAGTATGTATTGAGCTATATCAGGAACAGGATAATACTGGAAGAGAAACATAATATAAAAGAAGATGATAAAATATAACGATGAGTTGCATTTTATTATATTACTTTAAATAATTTGACAAGATGAGGGAGATGGCTGTGAGTATATCATATCTGTGCAATTGCTGCAATTAGTTTATGGCAATCCCACATCTCATCTGCCCTGTAAATCCAGACTAATTTAAAAGTCTCAGATGCCATTGCTTTCACCATCACTTCTCATAAAATTTCATTTGGAAATCACCACCTGTAAAAAAAACGTATTTTTCTTAACAGTTAACTCTTTTCCATTGGTATACTGGTATACTGGCTTTGTCCACTCCTACCTGACATATCTTTCCTGCCTAATGCTTTTCTATTACAATTTCCCTTTAATGCTTTAGGTACCCATGTCAGGCATATGATTGATCCACTGAAGAATAGTTCTACAATATGAGTCCAGCAAACCAAACAGGCAACTCTGTCAATAATTTATAATTAATTTTGAGGTTTTGCAGCTTCTTGGTTAATTGTATTCTTTAGAGTTTGCAACAAGCCTAATCCTAACCTTATATGTGACTGTTAGGGACAAGACCTCCACTTAAAAGACTTTGAACAAACTACCCATTCAGTCAGTTGGGATTTCATGGCAATTTATTTTCACTTAAATGAACCATATCAACCATATTATATCTCTACATATCCTCTTTTTTGAGTGTAAAAAGTATTTAGTTTTCATAGGTTGCCTCACACATCATACCTTCTGTTCCTTGCAACATTCTGTCTCATCTTTCCTTTGCTCCTTTTCTTCACTGTGACCTCTTTTTCCCTAAGAGGCCTTAACAAAAAAAGGAAAATGTGCCAGCTGGCTGTAAATGCCAGTTACAACTTTCTTAGTTGTAAATTCCTTTCCATAGGTTTGCATCACAACATCTGATTATGTGTTGCTGCAGTGTGAGCTGCAGGCAAAGCCTTTGTTGAGATCCAGAGACATGATTTCTGCAGGCTAATACCTGTCCAGTTCCATAGGGCACATCCATAAAACTTGATCAGATTAGACTGGAAGACTATAGTTAGAGTAACTCCATCCTGGAGTTTATCAAGTAACCCATTTTGCTTTAGGAATCTTGCTGGCCTTGACTTCACTTATTACTTTTTTATCATTTCCAACCACCAAACTCTAGCTTGCAGGTCTGTAATTTTCTTTATTAGTCCATGCTTCTATCTTGTAGATTCTTAGATACATACCATTACTGTCTGCCTCCAGTACTCTTACATTATCTCATCCCTAAGGGACTTGCTGAGTAGTTCAGTCTGAGGTCTTTCTAAAATGCAAGAGCCACTGTTAGGTTCCTTGGTGCCTTGTCCTCCTTCAGACCTTCTGTTGCCCCTCCATATATTTTTATTCTTCTAATGCTTTTTCCTAGTTTCTCTCATTTCCATTCTCCTCTCACCCTACATATCTGATGATTTTTTTTTATTTTGTTTTAATGTCTGCCACTAACTTAGTCATTTCTCCCTTTGCCCTCCTGATGCATTTTCCTGCTACACATCTATCACCCATGTATCTCTTCCAGTGCTTCTCCACCTTGTTCTGTGAATCTGTGTATCTTTTCTTTATGGCTACCATCATCTGTTTTAGAGACCCATACTAGTGTTATTTATCGTTACAGCTTGAAAGCTATTATAGAGATGTTCTTCTTTCTCCAGCTTGGTCCTCTTAGGGTTGGTATAGTTTTTCTACTAATTTCTCACATATTTGGCCCCATTCCATTATTTTCAGCTCCATTATAGTGTCACATTCTGGTCTTTGTGGCCCCTTGTGGTTCCTTCTCTACATCTAATGTGAATCATTTGGTGATTTGACCTCTGTTAAAAGTGAAATATTTTCATATGCCTTTATCTTCTCATCCTCCAAGCTAATGGTACTCTCATTTTTCCATTTCATTTTAAACATTGTTGTTAAAGAAGCATAGAGTTTGCACACATACTCATCCTCAAACAGACAGCATATTTGCTTTTCTGTCCTGATCTTTGCCCCATCTATTCATTTATATCTGTCTTCACCATCCCATCACTGCCTAGCTCTGAAAGAACTAAATGGCTCAAAGTCACACACCACCTAAACCTAATTCAGCTGTCTTCTGCACTTAAAATGATATATACACCTGATAGTTGCCCAGCCCTGAAACCCATCCTAAAACTCTACATCCCTACCAGAGCCATCCACTCTGAAAACAAACAACTCCTAACTGTCTACATTCCAAACAAAAGAGCTGGACAGTGCCTACTCTCATGCTATCGACAAGCTTTGGAACTCTCTACCAACAGACATTACTACCACTGAGTGCTTTAACAACATCAAACACACCCTAAAAAAACATTTTCTTTGTAATCAGACCTGCCTCTGCTCTTTCCCTAATAGGTGAACTCCATTCACTCTCTAGGGCCTTTCCTTTCTACATCTGGAGATCCCTAGGCTATGAATTTCATCCACTAACTATTAGCATATCAAACTAAGAAACTTTATGTATTTCTACATGCTTAACTATTCCCATCCTACTCCACAATTCTTCTTAGCATATGCTTGCTTCTAATATTCTGACCCTCTGCCTGATCCTCACTCTATACCTTAATCCTACCTGACAAAAAAGTTGTAATCTTGTAATCTACCACATTACTTTTATTTAGTATTGCCTATCTAGTACATGTTTATTATCGTACCCACTTCTCTGTACTTATTTAGTATTCATTACTTGTTTAATATGTGCTTTAATATTTGCTGTTGTCTTGTTCTTGTACAATGTCTTAACTTTCATGTATCATTTGGAGCTTTTCTCCCCAAGCCTCCAATGAAAATAGGTTCCTGACCCAGTCGAACTTTCCTGGTAAACAAATGTTAAATAAATAAGGAAGTAAGTAAATAAATAAATAAATAAATAAACATCTCCTCCCCCTCTTTTGCGTGCCTTAGATATACTGTTACTGATCATCCATCCTCGTCTGGCATGAACTTTCTGACCACTCTGTACTTCAATACCACCATGCTACAGCCTTGTTTCTCATTGACCCATGTGTTACCCCAATAACATCAATATAATTCTCCAATGTAAGTACTCTCATTTCAGCCACATTTCTTTCTTGGTTTCTAGGCTTCTGATACTGCTGACTGAAACCCTGACTTCATTCTCCCTCTCCACTCCTATTTTACAAACACTCTATCCTTTCTACTTCTGTCATTATATGTGATCCCTAAATTTGACCCTCACATGACATTCTTTTCTCTTATCCCCTAATTGTCTATTAAGACTCCTCTCTGACTTGTCCATTAATTCATTCATTATTGGGGTGAAAACCCTATGGCCTACCCATGCTCTTGGAATGAAAGTCAAGGACTGGAAGCAGTTCCATCATCAATGGTGTGGTAAGGAGCTTTCCTGCTTAAATCTGTCCTTTCCTACTGCATGCCCAGTTGCCACTTGTGGAGTTGAGTAGGCACTGGGCTTTGCATAGGATCATCACACACTTCCATGTGTGCCATAAGTCTGCAGATGCCCCATCTGAAAGAAAATACATTCTTTTGCTCTTCAGTCTTCACTTAGGAGCTCAAGCAGAGAAGGTGTTTTGACACAAACATCTCTACCCACTCTGACAAATGTGAGTGGATTAAGCCCCCCTTTTTTTGTTCAAATAATTTTATTCAGAAAACTTTTTTTTAAAACAATACATAGTAAATATAACAGATCAAATAAAAGTGAATTGAATGAGCTATTTACAGAATATACAATGGCCTCAGGTCAGACAAAGTCAAAAGGGATACAATCATAGATACACAGACAAATAATAAAGTTTATTGTACAAGCATTAACAAATTATAACTTGCATTCTTGCTTCCTCTTTTCTTATGAAGATAAAATTTTTTCCCTTTTGAGTGTCTCTATTAGGGAGAGAACGTTCTCCCAAAGATTGTTAGTCCATTTCTTTGAAAAGATCCTAATTTCCTTGACTTTAATTTCCGACAGTGTTACTTCTT
Source organism: Protopterus annectens (assembly GCF_019279795.1). Lineage (NCBI taxonomy): Eukaryota > Metazoa > Chordata > Ceratodontiformes > Protopteridae > Protopterus > Protopterus annectens. The sequence continues at coordinate 552,636,350 of NC_056730.1, read as the reverse complement.
TCAATAGAGTGAGAAAATCATCAATTGTTGGGATGATAGAAGAGCTCCATTTCCTAGTGATGCATTTTTTTGAGATAGCCATTATAGTCCAAAGAAGATACAGTTCCTTCTTGTTCATAGTAGTGGTTTAAATTTTATTCAGAAGAATTAATGACTTTGACAAAATGAAAGAGTCAGTAAAAATGACTTGCAGAAATTCATCAATATCCTCCCAATTTTTTTAATATGAATACAGTCATATATAATATGTGACCAATCAGCATTACATTTTAGATTATATCTCCAGCATATTGCCTCATTAGTATTTTTAAATCTAGAATACCAAGCAGCAGCAACCAGATAAAAGGCGGCACGGACTGTTTATTTAAAGTAAGCACTTTCGGCTGCAATAATATACAGCCTTCCTCAGACAAAGTACAAAGCCACAGAATTACACTGTGCTTAAATAATAATTCAATCCACTTCAGCTGACCTAAACAATTAGCTAATTAACTAATTAACAAATTCATCAAACTTATACAGAATTAGTATAACCCCTACACATTTTAATATATAAATAAATATCTATATAAAAGCATAAGTATAGATATCAAGTAAAATACAATAAAATAAATTAGAATAAAATGGTTTAAATTTAATATATAATAATAAAAACCACTCAACATGTATATAAATATATATATATATATATATATATATATATATATAAAAAACCACCAACCATGTTATTTAATAACCTTACCAAAGAGGCATCATTACCTACTAGTTTATCTACGTAAGGCTTTTAATTTTAAAATACACTTAATAGAGGCAACATCATTTAGCCCTGGTGGTAGCTGTGCAGATGTTCTAACTTGCCAGAACAGCTCCTGCTCTTCTAAATGGAGCTGCCAGGGCCCACCTCTAATGTCAGTTTTAACCTGATGAATAACAGAAAATAAAAAACTGTGTTCTGGATATTCAAGAATGTGCCTAGCTAATGCATTTGTCAAATCGTTCCTTCCTATGGCATATAAATGTTCATAAATTCACTTTCTCAGTTTCCTCTCTGTTTTGCCAATGTAAAAGGAAGGACATTTTTCACAGACAGCAACATAAACCACCCCACTTGACTCACAGTTAAAGTTTCCTTGGATGGGAATATTTAATTTATTAATATTGATTTTACTACAAGCTGCAACATATTTACATTGGGTGCACATTCACATTTCCGCATACCAAATATTTTTTGTTTACTAGTATTCCTACTTTTTTCCACAATTGCTTTTAGGTTGGAACCCCTTCTCTATTTAAAAATTGGATGTGTGCCCAATATTTTAGCTAATGCTCTGTCTTCCAAAATAATATTCCAGTTTTTAGTCAATATATCCCTAATAACCTGGAAATCAATACTATACGTGAACAAAAAAGTAATACTGTTTGATGCCAAACCATTATTGTTATTATTTGTGCCCAACTTTGTCAACCTATCCAATAATGCACCACCCAACAATGGCTTAAAATGACCGTTTTGTCTTTTAGTCTGCACTTCTTCTTGTAACTGTTTTATTAAATTGTGTGGGTAGCCTCTACACAGGAACATTTTACCTATATTATCACATTCTCTAAGAAAGTCAGCCTCCTCTGATATCATCCTGGCAGCCCTAACAAGCTGTCCTTTAACCACTCTTCTTTTTTGATGGAAAGGAGGACAACTTGAAAAGTGAAGGTAACTGTTCGAGTGGGTCGGTTTTCTATGGATAAAAGATTTAAACTTGTTATTAACCCTATCCTTAGATATAGTTACATCTAGAAAATGCATTTCTTCCATACTCATAGAGTATGTAAACTCCAAGAAGTCAGTCATAATTGAAATGCTATCTATGAAGTCAGAAATTAAATCCGGTGAACCATTCCAAATGAAACACATATCATCTTGGTATCTTGTATACCAAGTGACATTTTGTTGATATAATTCATTATTAAACAAAAACTGATATTCCCAGAATGCCATTACACTATTAGCAAAGCTGCACCCGCATGGTGAACCCATGGCAATCCCAGTGTTTTGTAAGTAAAATTGATTCTTAAACACTATAAAGTTGTTGGATAAAACTGTTTCTAAGAGGGTCTCCACAACATACATCTACGCGGAAGAAGCATTTTTAGTAAGCATAAAATTCCTGGTCCAATCTATACCCAGTTGGTATGGAATTACAGTGTATAGATCTTTTACATCTACTACAAGAAACAAATACTCTGAATTATATCCAATTTTACTTAGATTTTCCAAATAGTCCCAGGAATCTTTACATATCTGGGGTTTGCCTTGTAGCATCGGCTTAAGTATCCCATCTACAAACTTCGCACAAGCATAAGTTATAGATCCTCTCCCATCAACAATTGGCCGAAATGGGGGATCTACTAGGTTTTTGTGAATTTTTGGTGTGCCAAATATGGTGGGAATTTTTGGAGCTGGCATAGATAGAAAGTGAAAGGTGTTACAATCAATACTTCCTTCCAAAAATAAATCATCCAAGATGCCCCTAATTTTCCTATAGGCTCCATTTATCTCATTCAGACTGGAAATCGAATATATGTCAGACTGCAGATGATTTAACATCTTTTTATGATATAAATATTCATCCATGAACACCAGCCCCCCTCCCTTATCTGGTTTCATGACTCTAACCTTACAGTCATATAACAAAGCAATAAATTCCAGTTCATTTCTAGAGATGTTACTTGTTTTTTTGTTACTTGCAGCAAAAAAATTAAGCTTAGTTCTTAAATCTATTTCACAAACTTTTTCGAATATATTTAAAATGCAATTCAATGGTGGATTAAAAACACTTGATACTCTCAGAGTGTTACAAAGGGCAGGTGTATTACCTAAAGAAACTGCTAAGTTCAGTTTCCTAACAAATAATTTTAGGTCAATGATAGTTTTAACCAAATCACCCCTTCTATCAGGGACAAAAGACAGCCCTTTCGAAAAAAATTCAACAACTGGTTGGTCAACAGTCAAAACCGTGTAATTGCAAATTTTAAAATCACAGTTTTGGCTTGTGAGAACTGTAGGTCCCATCATTTGAGGAATCATCATCTCCTCCGTTGATTCCGTCTCTTCTGAGGAAGGCTGTATATTATTGCAGCCGAAAGTGCTTACTTTAAATAAACAGTCCGTGCCACCTTTTATCTGGTTGCTGCTGCTTGGTATTCTCATTTTCAGTTCAGTTGTTGTTTTTTTTGTCTATTTTTAAATCTAGCTATTTTATTAGGGGTGTAAAAGGATCTATGCAAGAATTTCCATGCAAAGATTCTCCAACTTTGCATATTTTAAGTTAACTTAATAGAATATGGTATGTTTATTTTTGATTCCTTGGATAACAACAATGAACAATCTTCATTGATAGAATTCCAAAATTTCTGGTTAGAATTTGTTTTGTAACTAATAATAATTTTATATAACTTTGAAGTTAAATTTGTCCAATTAAAGTCTCTGTATAACACTTCATGTGGATAAAATATAAATTTAGGTATGGAGTTAAATGAAGAATTTTCTATTGTTCTACACTTGCACATATGGTACTAGACTATTAAGAACTGACCAGTCACTACTTGATAGATTGAATGTATTAATTATCTGATTGACATTTATGACTGTTAGATTTTCTATACATTGATACTAACATGAGAAATTATTCCCTTTCCATGAGTTAAGAGTATTTATGGAAATGTTATTAACAAAGTTTTTTGTAATATTAAAAGGAGTTAATAACTGAAACCATAATTTAATTTTAATATTATTGTTTATGAAGTTCCAGAAAGTGTTATAAATATAATTTATATAATTTAGGTTAGTAGGCTTGTTGAAATTGTATTGTAAGTTGATACAGATGATATTCCAGAGTACATTGTTCTGTCCAAGCAGCTGTATATTTTTTGCTAATTTATTTTCTTCCTGAAAAATAGCAGTATGTAATGTTTACCAAGCGGAAGAACTTTTTGGATCTATCCAATTTATAAATGTTTTAAGAATAGATGCTTTAATGTAAGATTCTAAATCAGGAAAGTTTATGCCCCCCATTTCCCAGGTTCTAATATGGTTTAGGAAAGCAATCCTATTTTTTGGGGATACCAAAGGAATCTTAAAAAGATTCTATTTAATTTTTTTAAAACTTTTTACTAGACATAATAGGTATTGCTAAAGCGATGTAGTTTACCTTTGGGAGAAGTACCATCTTTATTAACTGCAATCTGTCTTCAGATGTTAGGAACAATTTATTCCATTTCGCTATTAATGATTTAAGTGTACCTAGAATATTATTATGATTTGTATATAGAGTTAATTCTAATGTTTCACATAAAACAATTCCTAAGTAATCTAGAGAAGAAACCTGTTTCCCAACAATTGGATCTAAGTTAGAAATTGAATTATTTTTATTATTTAATAACGTGTTTCAATTTGGAAGCATTAATCTTTAAACCTGAGATGTGATAACATTTTTCAGCTAATAAATTTAGTTCCCATAGTGACTCCTTTGAATTTAATAAAGTGAGTAGAATATCATCAGCAAAGAGCATAATTTTGGAATGAATTTGATTATTAATTTCAATACCTTTAATTTTAGGGTTAAGATGAATAGTGGAAGAAAAAAGTTCAATTGCTAATGCAAACAACAGTGGTGACATAGGGCATCCTTGTTTGGTACCCTTAGTAATTTTAATCACATCTGATGTGAAAGGGCCTAATTTTACATAAGCTAGATTATCCTTATAAATGTTTTTTATTAAATTAATGAATCTTGAGAGGAAATTATAAATTTGTAGTATTTTGAAAAGATAATCCCAATTTAGTGAGTCAAATGCCTTTTCAATGTCTAATGTTACTATTAAAGCTTCAGCTTTGTCTCACTTTAAGAGATCTATAATGGTTAAAATTCTTTGTATGTTGTCTTGAGTGTGTCTATTGTGAATAAACCCTGTTTGATCCTCATTAATGACTTGAGTTAGAGATTGTTTTAATCCTGTTAACCAGAATAGTCATACAATTTTTATAATCATTATTTAGAAGTGAAATTGGTCTGTATGAACTACATAAGTTGGGATTTTTATTTTCTTTTAAAATAGGTGTAATCAATGTATATCTCCATGAAGGTGGAATAATGTCTTGCAGATACATTTCATTTAATGCCCTCTGAAGTACTGTTATGACTGATGATGGAAGTAATTTATAAATTTCTATAATGATTCTGTCTATGCCTGGAGCTTTGTTATTTTTGCCTTCCTTAATTTTCTCTTTAGTTTCTTTAAATGTTATTTGTTTCTGAATATTTATGTTTAAACTCTCTGGTATGTTATTTAAATTTGTATAATCTAGTCCTATATCTATTTTGTTATAAGGAGAATCATTAATATTATAATGCTTTGTGAAATGGAATTTGAAGGCATCTAATATATCACCTATATCTGATACATTTTTCTTGTTTACCCCTTCATGAATTATATTTGTAATATTGTTTGTATTGGATTGCCTTTTTAATCTCATTGCTAGGCAATGCATATATTTTGGTGAAACAGCGTATGAATTTAATTTTAATTTTTCCAATGCCAGATTGGTTTTTATGCATTATAATGTCATTGTATTTTTTATTCAATTCTCCAATTTCTTTTTTTTTTTTCAACCAGGTTCTCCACATCCTTGAGGTTAATTTCTATAATGCGTTTTTGAATATTAACTAATTCAGACTCTCATTTTTTTTTACTTTATTGTTACACCAGGAAATGATTTTGCCATAAAGATAGGCTTTTAGTGAATCCCATAAAATAACTACATTTACATCACCAATATTATTCGCATCTAAATAATATTTTATTTCCAAATCTAAGCAAGTCTTAAACTGATTTAATTTAGGAAAATATGCAGGAATTCATTTAGTAAGTGTTAGTTTCTTAAAGTTCATTTGAATTCTAAGAGTAAGTGAATTGTGATCAGATATGGGGCAGGGAATTATGGAAGAATGTCATATTTTCATTTTTAAATCTTGGGATACATATAATTTATCAATTCTTGTTTGGGTATTGAATCTATAATCACTATAAGAAAATTGTAATGAACTTTCATTTTTAAGACTAAAGGAATCTGATAACTGCATGTTATCTAACCATTTCTTAAGAGTTCTTCCAGTAGATGTTAAATGAAATGGCTGCCTACTTGTAGTCTCCTGACTATCCAATATACAATTAAAATCCCCTCCTACAATTAGACTACCTTTTGAAGTGTTATTAATAAGTTCTATGTGCTTCTTAATTGTTCCTACTCCTATACCTGGAAACCAATAAAGATTCACTAATGTCAAAATTCTATTACTATATCTTATTATTACTATTGATAAAAGGCCATCGTTGTCTTCATAATTATATTTACTTGAGGATTAGTAACACTTTTCCTCCACATTGTTAATACTCCTCTGTTTTTTTACTGTATGAAGAGCTAGAGAGCATTAAGAAATCATTTGGTTTCCAAATGAAATTATCATTAGCTTTAAAGTGAGTTTCTTGTAGAAATATTAATTGTGCTTTGTTTACTTTTAGATATTTAAATAGGCTAGATATTTTCCTTGGAATATTTAAACCATTCACATTTAGTGAGAGAAGTTCTATACTCATCCAGTTAATTTATTTATTGAAGAGTTTTGATAGGAAACAATAGCAAGTTATTTTGTTACTCATTTGTTGCATATCTTCCATACATATATTAATAATGTAGTAAACCTTCTTATTTCCTTTTGAGTTGTATAATATGTATACTAGAAGAGGCCAAAAGGTAAGACTAACAAGAGTACAATAGTTAATTTTATACACATGTATGGACAAATATTTAAAATTATCTTTTAACAAATGTGGAATGAATATCATTCCTAATCTGAAAGAACTAAAATGTTCAGTCAGATTAACCTCATTACTAACAATAAATCAAATAACAATGAGAAGTTAGAGGCTCCATTATATGTTATTCTGGAGATAATAAATAATTGACTCTATCATATACTTCTAGTTTGATACATGCACATAAGTATGCATTTATTATGAAATTAACTTAATACAAAATTTAGGCGATAACTGGAACAAATTTACTTTATGCATAGTAAATCAAATATGTATTTCAATCAAAATCAAATATTCATAAAATGTAGGTAAAAATTTCAAGAGACATTTACTACACCAGTTACTTTTCAACTTTCATGAGTTTCTGTAAAGTGACTCACTCATTTAGTAATTATCCTAAATAATATACTATGACCAACATTGTAAGACTTAACTACAATAGTATCAACAATCAATCTAGCGAGCCATTGTAAATCCACAAACCACTTTTTTTCTGATGCATTGGTTGAAGAGTTCAAATTGTATTGTTATAGATATGTAGTATTTCAATACATGTATAAGTACTGCTCCAAACAGTACTATACATAGAAATTTAATGTACTAGAGCTCAATATTGTATTTATACATTACTCCAAACGTCAGTAAAGAGCTCCTTTGCTACTCATGATGTAGAGCATTAAATAGAGTAGATCATAAGTGATTGTTCACAGTTATACCTCAATATTAAACACACAATACCATTCTAGGCATTATAAATTTAATTGAACAGCTACCATAAATGCGAAATAAATTATACCAAATCTTAAAAACATAGGTAAGATAATCAATCTGTCAGGTTTTTGAAATAATAACTTCACAACCCAAGCCTTTTTAGCAGTAAATTATTTTTGAATGCATTTAATGATTAGAATGATTACCTAGATGAATGAGAATGTACACATTGCTCTTTGTTTGTATTCTGTCACTACTATATCAAGTGAGAATTAGTGTTACAGATATGGAGTTCCTGATAATATATACCTTCATAAAAATCAGGTATCAGATAAGACATCACACTTTCTTTTCCTCTTCTTATTGTGAAGTCAATTCCCAATTTTAAACTATCTTCTCTCAAAACCACCACAAAATATGCAATATACAGGTGCCTTAGAGTCTTGTTATTATTTATTCATTCAATAAAGAATGCAAATTCATGAATAATTTGAAAAAACAAAGGTAGTAAAATGAGTCAACTGAAAAATGCATCAACTACCCTCTCTATGTTTTAATGGTTCCATATGTATATATTTTGGCTTTATATTTCTTTTACCTCCCTTTTTTCATATCTTAAGCAATGTTTAACAATCACTTTTCCCTTCTTTTTTTCATATGTGTCAGTACAGACCTGTACACAGTCCTTCATGTTAACAGATTTCAAGAGTAGAATTAGAATTCATTTGTACAAGTCTCAATTTATTACTGTAAGTGCATGTCAACTAATATATTGCATGTATTGTCACCAGTTTGAAGTTCTACTAATCCAGGAATTTCAGGCCTCGTCAGCATATATTCAGTGAACTTGCAGAATATGTTCTGTTAGTGTACTTTTCCCATTATTACAGTTACAAGACCGGAACTCACTTCCTTGTGTCCCATACTATAATGCTAATATGAAACTTTAAATAATGAACCATTCAACTTGCATCTATTGAATATAAACATTATTCAACTTACATATTCCTGCAGCTCACCAGTAAATATTTTACCTGCTAGTTTCACTAGACAAACACTCCACATTTTGTCCATCTTTAAATAATTGTAAATGTGGTTCAGAATCAGTGTAAACTGATATTAATACTAATTTCAACCATCATTGTTCTTAGCCTTCTTTATTTGGATGAGCCCTGTCCACAAATATACCATTATAGATGTAAACATTATGGGTGTACCTAAAATTATTCTTATGACATCAATGCAGTATAGAAATAAATAAATCAGGGGCAACCTTTGCATAGATAAGTGAGCGTGCACAAATTGCTCTTTGTATTCTGTCACTACTATATCAAATGAGAAGCAGTGTTACAGGTATGGAGTTTCCGATAATATATAGCTTTGTAAAGATCAAGTATCAGATAAGACCTTATACTTTCTCTTCCTCTTCTAACTGTGAAGTCAATATCACTCTATTCCTCCATTTAAAAATGGATCTCTCATACTTGTTGTTTGTGAACATCATGTTTGTTTGCCAGCTATTGTTGTTTTTTTGAAAAGAAAGCATGAGCCCACATCACACTGTACAATTGCTATACATTAGTATTGTTTTTGAGTTAATTGTCCCTAGAGTGTTTGTAGTAGGAACTTGTGTGGTCAATGCGGCATGCGTAATTCAATTTGCGTGCTCTAGGGCCACTTGCGAGTTAATATGTTCTACAAACCTGGATGTCTCACTGCTGTGTCCATTTAAGAAACTGTATTTTCTGCCATTTTTACTGTGTTACATGCTCCCCAAAGTGCCTCCCATGTAGAAAAACAACCACAGCCATGACCAAATATCATTTGTTGTCTGCACTTGTGCTCCTGCTCCTCCGCTGATACACTGCCCAAAGTCCCCTCTATACTCGCTATCAGTGAGAGACACCCAGCCCTGAGTTTGTTAGTCAGGGATAATTAAATTCAAGAATATTTTCTTTCTACCCAGATGCATATCTTAAAGAATGCGAATTTTACAATAATAATCTGGTGTAATGTCCCTTGCTAACCCATTTTTCTTTTGTGGTTTCTTAAGATGTAATGTTGGCTTCCTGGAGAGGATTTGACCTGTACCGGTGGAAGCTGAAGTGTGTAAGTTTGCTTTGCTGAATTTACGAGGCTTGTATATCTTTTTGGAAGAGGCAAGGTAGTCAAACACATGTCTCAAAACTTTTTAAGCTTATGTATCTTGAGCATTGTGACTTATACCCCCCCAACACAATGACTGGCAATAGCTATATCATAATAAGCTCTTCAAACCCACAATGACAGTTTCCTCAAATTAGTAGGATCTGCCTTTGGCCTGATTGTGTGCGATAACCTCTCCTTCTGTAGACAAACTGCATGAGCACAGAAACCATTACATATGATGATGTTACAAAGATTATGGCCGCTGTTCTAATCCATAATAAAGCTATCCCCACAGTTTCATACCATTATTTAATATGCTTTATGCTGCAGTCATCTATTAAGTGAAAAGAACTTATAGAGATAGATGTTTATTCTATATTTATAGCCTTTCTTGTTAGCAGTGTGTGTTGTTGTAGGCTGTGTAGGTATGGTGCTTTGGGTCATCTTTGAAATTGAATACCTGGTGTCATGTATATTGTTTGAAATTTGTAAAATCAAATCCCTTTTACAGAACATCTGTTGACTAGCCAGCCACACAAACACACATACAGTAGCTCACATGCATCATTCCCAAGTGGAATCAAAAATTCCACTCAACTGCACAACTAGACTAGAATGGGAAAACCCACCCGCTAGACCGTAAATGGCTGGGGGACTATGAAGAGAGCCCCACACTGAGCTACCACCACACACCAGCACCGGGACACAGTTGTCGAATACGGGAGAGCTGGCAGGAAACTAAATATGTTCTAATGGATGACAGATTGTTTCTCCACAGCATTCTTGGAATGCTCCTTAATGTCAACAATAAAGAAAAGAACTGATCTGTACAGACATTCCTGGGTGTTTTGGGAATAGTTTTTGCTCATAACTAAAGGATTTTATGTTCTTCATCTGTGGGGAACAGGAATATCTTTTCAAAAACCTATGCAAGTCATCATTGGCCACAAGACACATACGCTTCATATAAGTGTCAACAACAAAGTTCTGTGCCAACTCCGACCCAAGCAAAGACAAAGCAGGCTACTTTTAATATTCCTCCACTTTATACAATGGTGTTCGATAATGAGACAAATGAGATTCCAATTAGTGTAACGCTTAGCAATTTAAGACATTTTAACTCCTCAAACAAAAAAAATTAAAAAAAGGAAGGAGAAACATCCAAATAAACATTTAAATGTATCGGAAATAAATTCTATGTGATTAAACTAACTAGAAGGGCAAAGTGATATTTATTTAATGTGTAGGGTTTATAGTTAGAAGTTAAATGTCAAAAGGGCTCTCTACATTCATGACAGTTCACAAATGCACTGACAGGCTCGCGTAAAGGAAACTGAAGATTTCCCTACAAATCTTGTGCATTTAAAAAGCTTTGCTTCTTCATTTTAAAAATAAATGTTCAACTGAAATCATGAACTTGTTGGCTATAATAAGCTCCAGTAAATATGCAAAGACTTTGTATAAATTAATCATAAAACCATATCAACGACTGAAATTAGTCATAAAATACAACTAAACCCCACCCATTAACTAGCGACTAATATTAAGAAAATTAAATTAACTAAAGCATAGCTGTTATTGTACTAAAAAGTACAATGTATATTTAGCATTTCCTACTCAGCAAATCGTTTCTTTTCCCCTATAAAATACTGTCATGAACAAAAGTAAACTAATAGAGTCAATTAAATTACTGATGTAATATGTCACTTATGAACTAAACTTTGACTCTAAAGTATGCAATAGGTGTATTATAAGTTTATAACATAGACTTTACAACATGCTTAAAGAAAGAACAAACAATATTAAATTGTTACCTTTAGCATATATTTTTAGTTTTAGTTGATACTTTGAGAGAGATAGTGGAAGGGATACTTTTTGAGTCAGTTCTTTGCTTCTATTTTTTTACATCAATCCAATTATCTTTTTCCGGAGATCTTTTCAGTGATGTAGTTAAAGCCCAGTCCATTTCCTCCGGGACTGTAACTATATTATCGTTTTTGGCAAAGGTTACTGCTTCTTCAATGTCATTAAAAGTTTTTATTTCATTTGAAGTAAAAATCCTTATTTTTGCAGGGTATGCCAGTTGTGTCTTTATTTTATTCTGTTTAAGTAATTTTACAAGTGTCCAGGCTTTCTTTCTCATTTCCAAAAACTCTAGAGGAAAAGTCATTGTCAAATCTAATTATATTTTGCTTGTATTTCAGTGGGGATCTTCTCCAAGCACATTTAAGGACAAGTTCTTTATCAAGATGCGAGAGAAATTTAACCACTACTGACCTGGAAGTGGATAATGGTGATAAAGGAATAGGTTTCCCAATGGCTCTATGAGCTCTTTCTATACCATAAGAGAATCCTTCTTTTAGATTTAGGATTTTGGGTAACCATGAATTAAGAAAGGAAATAATATCATCTCCTTCAGATTTTTCCTGGTAAACCAAAAATTCTCACATTAGTCCTCCTTTCTCTGTTTTCCATGTCATCTAACTTGGTGATAAGCCATTTATTTTGCTGCTGAAGGACATCTCCCTGGATTTCTTCCTCCTTGAGCCTTCCATCTATATCAGATAAAGACTCTTCAATGCTTAATATTTTAGTTTGATGCTGTTAAAGTAACTCTTTAAAGGATGCAGTTTGTTTAAGACAGCTTTCTCTCAAGTTTTCTAAGATGTTGTTGAAGCTGTCCATTTTAATAGATAGTTCTTGTAAAGTAGAAGACATCAACTGAATTTCTTTCTTCAAAGTAAATTCTGCATGTGAGTTCTTTGAGCTACTCATCTTCAGAGAGCAGTTTTAAACTCCAGATATTTCTGACAGGAAATTTTTGAAGAATATATTCCAAACTTGATATAATGATAGCATAAATGTTAAAGAACAATAGTTAACTGTTTTTCTGTGAAAAGAAAATAATTATTTCCTGTTATTTGAAGTATTTTTGAGGAGCTCTAAAAAAGTGCTGCTTTCAGAGTGCCATCTAGGCTCCGCCCCTGATTAAGCCCCTTTTGTACCAAGTCAGTTCCTTCAGATCTGAGACTGAGATCCTCGGTTGTCTGATCCTTAGTCAGGGCTCTGTCTCAATACATAGCTAAAATATGTGACCTTCTTTTATTGTATTCATCTTTACTGACCTTTTTAGGGGTGCATTCCTTCAGCATCTACTTTTCTATACTCCTCATCTATCTGGATGACAAATCCATGATGGACTTTTTCCCACCTCCTATCATGTCCTTTCTAGGGGTTATTAATTTCTCTCCTCCATATCTCATTTTTCCATTGCTTCTGTCTGTCACACTAATTCTCGTTATTTTTCCTTCACATATTTTACTTTTTATTGTCACGTTGGCATTTTCTGGCCATTTTCCTTATTCATTATGAAGCTATTGCCTTCCTCTGCTAACTTCAGTTTTAACCATGGTAAGCTTTTTTTATTTTGTTTTCCTTTTGTTAAACTGCCTTAACATTGCTGCACCCATATATATATCTCACTACAATGTTGCAAATAATAATGACTTTACATGAGGTCTACTGTATGCATATTTCACGGAATCTACATACATGGAGCATAGAATTATGTTACAAAGCCAACACACATTAAAATTTAAAGTTCATTAAAATGGAATCCCATTTGTGCACCTCCATGTAAATTGGCTACATGCAGAGGAATATCCAGGTGCACTGCACAAGTACACAATAGGTATCGATAAATTATACCATGTGTGGTACATGTCCGTTATCTCTCAATGATATGATAACATGATATCAGTACCACTTTCAAATAATGATTTTGTTACATTTGCAAATCAGACCATTGCTAATTGTGAACTGAGTTAGACATTTTCCATTGGAGGATCATGACAGCTACTTCAAAGAGGCTGAGATGTGTCTGTGCACCCAGCTGGACTGAGATGGTGACCACCCAGATGCTAACCATGTACACTGGAGTGGAACATCAGATGAGAGCCAGACCAAGGAACTTCACAATGATAGACATATGGAACTGGATTGTGAGGAAGCACAAAAATGTACATGGATCTACTGCACTGGAATGCTGGCTTGCCACAGCTATGATGACCTGCATCGGAGGGACAAGAAGGCTGCTGAGGTGTGAACACAGTCCATGGATCCCTATAATAAGTGTGACTCTCCTACATATACCTAAGCATTCCTGTAGAAATTAGAGATATATCGATGTCCCATATATATATGTCAGATGTTTTTTCGAACCATTAACTAACAGTTGTGACAATTCCCTCAAGGCGATAATTAGCTAGATATGTTAACTGATGCCCTTATAGGATTTGGTTCAATTCCCATACTGTTCATATCTTTAATAATGTTTATAATATCCCCAGTTATAAACTTTGTAGATGTACTTATGTTTTAAAACATATACCAATATCAGTTCACACATCCACTGCTCATGCATCACTGATACCTCTAGCATGTATGACTGTGTACTTCATAGTTTTCCATTATAGTATTGCAGTATCGCCTACTGCACTGTTACACATTGGAATAAAAACCCATGCATAACTTCTTTAATTCATTCCTCCCAAAAAAGTAAACATGCTTAATAGTCATGTTTATTTAAGCCAAAAGGAATGACTATCTGAATGCTTATACACAAGTTATCATTTATGTGTTCATAGTTGTTATTTCTTTACAGTGAAATGATGAATAAGTGTTTGCAGTTACCATATTCATCCATTCTCTGCAGGAATTCAAATAAACTCCTGCAGTACATGTTTGTTAAAGTGAAAGACCTGCTGCTTGTTAGCTCAGCCTGTAAGGGAAACTAGCTAGCCTGCCTACATTTTGACATGCTGAGAGTTCTGATCCATATAGAGGAAACATATCTGACATTATCTTGTTTTAATTCACCTATAGCATTACTTTAGAGATACATATCTAACTGATTGATATTAATGTTCGTGTTGTGCTTGGTTATATGAGTTAGTTATTGAATTCCTACAAATAACCCTGTAGTACTCTGCTAATATCAGATTTTTTAACATCAGGATTGATTAAACGGTACCGGTTTGTATAACAAAAAAGAAGGCTTGTGGTTTATACTCTTGTGAGAGGAGATGGTAGCCTCTGCCCTTCTGAGCTTGGAATTGCTTGGTGAAGGCTTATTGTGTCTGTTGTTCTAAGTGTCTTTGTTCCTGGCACTTGGGTTCCAAACCAGTTACTTTACATTAGGAAGATTTGTGGTCTAAACGCTTGTGACAGGAAAGAATTGCCTACACCTTCTAAGCTGAAACTTTCTGGTTAAAAGTCTATTGTGTCTGTTATTCTGAAGTGTCTTAGTACTGACTTAAGCACTTGGGGTCCAAAACCAGTTGTTTTACATTAGGAAGGTTTGTGGTCTAGACTCTTGTGGTGAGAGGGTATGGCCTATACCCTTCAAAGCTGGGAAATGCTGATGAATTGCTGCTGTATTTAAACAGTTTTTTGCTGTTGTTACTGTGATTTTATGCACTATGAATTTCTAGTATGTCTGCATTTTATAGCATAGGCCAGATTCAGACTTGCTGAATCTAGACTGTTTTTTATCAGCTGAGCATTAAAACCAGCTCTTCACTGAGATCCTGAAAGATCTGAGGCATCTGCTGCATCCAGCTAACTATAACTGTCTGTTTTTTCTCTTATAGTGCACTTTTCATTTGTATTTGCATTCTTCTGTCTGAACTGATTTTGCCACATTTTACTGTATACTGTACTAGTTCAGCTGTAGCAAATCCCAATTCCAGGTTTTCTGTTTCTGGGTCTGTTTTGTAACTTCTGAGCATCAAATTCAAGCCATTTTTGTTGGTGAAGGCCCTTCTCCACCTCATTGGAAGATAGACCTGTCTGGATTCCATCTAATCGAGGTTAATTGGACTAGAGCTCAGAGAGAACATCCTTATTGGGTAGTCTGAGTTAAAAGGGTTATTTCTTGTTTTATTTAAGCTCCACATTTGCAGTTGTTTATGTGTGGTTACCATCTGTGGTTATACGCGCAAATGTTTTTCTTGTTAAATTTTCCCATAGCTCTTTGCCTGTGGCACTCCAGTGGTTTTTCATGGCCCTACTCTACTTTCATGTGGAATACTAACCCTAGCCAGAGAAGTACTAACACATCTTTCACCCACTAGCCATTCCTAAGCTTGACCTCTTTTCCTGAGCATATACAATTACCTAATGCTATAGATGGATAATTCTCCACAGTTTCTCCCACCATCTTGGTCAACATGGGCATCCTGAGGTAGTGTAGCAACTGCCTCATGTCCACTGACAACCCTCTACTCCTAGTCCACACAAACTCAACATGTGAGCAATGCAGCTATATTAAGAACCTTAAATCCATGCTTTCCCACACATCAGTCAGTACATATGACAATGAGCAGAATGTCACCGTGTAGACTTCACCTCCTACTCCACCCAAACACACATCACACATACCTATATATGTAGAGGTCCTCACCAGAAATATACTTAAACACCAGAGACCTCCAAAACACAAACACAAGCACACTGCACATAGTGCTTCCTCTGCAGGACACAATACACATAACAGCTCATGCACCAGTGTTTCACCTGTCAAGCTCTTAAGGCAAAACACAAAACTAAACATATTAGTTATAAGTGATTCTATTGTGAGACATACAGATGTCTCTCTCACCAGGGTGGATAAGGAAAAGGTCACAGTCAACTGCCTGTCAGGTGCAAGGATTCGCCACATTGCACTCAAGTCTCTCAGCATGTTGTCTATGTGTCTCAGGCAGGTATGTCCCTACTCTTAAACAGCATTTTACCTTCACCTAGGATGATGCCTCAGTGCAAAGAGAAAATTATTGACTTTAATAATTGGCTTAATTTCTGTTGTCATCCTAAGGGGATCCAGTATCTGTCAGCCTGGGATGATATGATTGACAGACCTCGTTGCTTTGCCAGTGATGGTCTTCATCTGTCACCTCTGGGATTTTGGCTACTGGCTAAGGCTCTTGTCACCCCCATAGTGCCTTTTTAGGCAGTGTCTCAAGGACAAAATTCCCAACATAAAAACACCATCTAAAACAACCTCAAGGTTATGCTTCTAAACCCTAGGAATCTTAAAATGAAACTGCACTCACTGGAAGCACTTCTCACCTTGGAAGACATGAACATTTGTGCAGTCACAGAGACCTGATTCAAGGCTGTGGACAGCACCTCAGCCATCCCGGGTTACACCTCCTTCCACACATTCAGACCACTAACTGAAGGTGTGAAAACTAAAGGAGATGGTGCATCAACATTCATTAAAGATAAATGCACCTCCAGATTAGTTAAACAGTATGATTCCGTAGCGATACTTCAGGTGCAGTTAACTGTTGGTAGGACACCCATTCAAGTCATTGCCAGCTACAGAACCCCCTCCATGAATCAGGACACCCAATCTGCCTGTTTGGATCTACTTGAGTCTATCAAGATACATGTGAGCACCATGGTTTTTGGTGACTTTACCCATCCATTGACTGGGTAAATTACTGATGCTCAAACTCACTTACCCAAAGGTTTCTCCACTTCATTAACTTCAATGTCCTGGACCAGCTGGTTGTCACCCCCTACAAGGGGTACCAACATCCTGGATCTGGTGTTTACCAATATGGGGGACCACTTTAGCACCTCCACTGTGAGGTCTTCCCTGGTGAGATCTAACCACAAATCAGTGTCGTTCAAAGTAACTATCACATCTGACCACCCCTAGCAGCAACTAAACTAAACTAAACTAAAAAACTTCTACAAAGCAGATTATAACCTCTTACAGAATGGCATAAATAGCTTCACTGTACCTCCCCCCTCAGATAGAATTGACAACTATACATAGTTCTATACTAATGCATTATACAAACACATGTATAACTGCATTGACTCAGCTGTACCTGATAGGACCAAAACAAGCTCCTCAAGGAAGAGCAAACCTGCCTAGTAGACAACTGCCATTAACAGGCTTTACAATAAGAGGAAGACATTGATGTCTAATATTAAGAGGGAGCAAGCCCTAAACTGGAAGCACTCCCTCCTCAGCTTAAACAAGCAAATAAGATTTCTTGTGAAGTCCTCCAAAGCAAACTATGAATCCAGACTAGTTTCCTCAACTAAGGACAACCATAAGGCATTCTTTAGTTACATCCGTAACCTAAAAGGAAAAGGCCAGATTTGTACCGAACTGGTATTTAATGATACCACATATATTGAGTCTGTGGACATAGCTAATACATTGGTTGACAGTTTCTCTAAAAACTTAACTCCCTTGTCCCCACCACTCATACCCCATGAAATCCCTACCACTTCTCCCTTACCTTGTATCTCTAAAGAGCAGGTCATAAACACCATCTCAAAGGCCAAAAACGCAGCATCTATGGGACCTAATAACATCCCATGCTGCATCCTACATGGACTCCAACAAGAATTAACAACAGCACTAGGTACTCTTTTCAGTCATAGTCTAAGCACTGGCTTTGTCCCAGCTGAATGGAAAATAGCCACCATTATTCCCCTTGCACAAAGGTGATGTTTTCATTGACCATGGGAATTATAGACATATTAGCCTGACTAGCCTCATCTGTAAGGTCATGGAGGGAATCATCATGGACCTTATCAACAAAGATATAGGTAATCTCCAAATACTTTACCCTGCTCAGTTTGGATTTCAAAGGGAGATCATGCCTGTTAAACCTGGTGGACTTCTTCAAAACAGTCACCAAGGTCCTGGATGAAGAGAAATCTGTGCATACAGCTTACCCAGACTTAGCCAAGGCATTGGCACTATACCCAGACTTAGCCAAGGATTTTGACACTATCCCCCACTCAGGCATCATTGACAAACTCACCCAGCTACACGTTGTTCTTATTTCAGCTTCTCCTGGTTAGGAGTTGCCACAGCGGAACTTTGGTCCACTAATGATTGGCAGTAGATTTTTACAGTGCTAAGGTGCCAGCTCAATGCCCAACCTTCAATGAAGGCACGCCCATTCTACGCATGTCTTTCGAATGCCACACTCACCCAGCTACATATCAGGCCTTATATCATTAGATGGGTTGCTAACTGACTCACTGATAGAACACATATAGTCAAAACAGAGGAATCCACCTACAACAACAGACCTGTAACCAGTGGTGTTTCACAGGGATTAGTCCAGGGACCTCTGCTGTTTGGAAACTATTTCTCTGAAGTACAAGCAAAAACCTAAAGGTCTGTGTTTGGCAAACATTTGTTGATGACTGCAAACTGGGAGCAGTCATAGAATCTCCAAATGATGTCAACATCCTACAAGAAGGTCTTACACAAACAGATGATTGGTGTCAAAGTCATGGCCTTAAACTCAGTGCAAACAAATGCATTATCATCCATTTTGGTAAGAGTGATGTTCCTGCTAACTACCACATCAAGTATGCACTCAGTGGTGAGAGACCTGGGCACACAGGTAGACAGCAACCTTACCTTTTATCACCATGTCTCCACAGTGGTAAGAAGGGCATTCTATATTGCTCATCTCATAACTAATGGCATTGCCTCCAGAAAAAAGAAGTTATAGCCTACCTGCACTCTTCCCTCATTAGGCCAATAACTGAGTACAGCATCCCTTTTGGTATGTATCTTTCCAAACACCTGCAGCAACTGAAGAGATCACAAATGTTCCTCACACAGAAAATTCAAGGTCTTCAGGATCTGTCCTATGTGGATCATCTGAAATCACTGTCACTTCATTCTGTCTCATACATACTACTCAGAGGCAATCTCTGCTTTGCATATAAGGCAATTTCTGACCCTGCTTTATTGGAAATGCTGCATATCTGCAAGTCAGATGGTACACAGGTTACTTGGTCTAAAGACCTGAACCTGGTGTGTGACATTAACAGAATCTGCTGGAAGGGCAGATTTGTTTCCCAGAGGTCACCACACATTTGAAACCGGCTCCCACTACATGTCAGACAGAGCACCTCATTGGCCCTCTTCAAACGCAATCGGGACACTTGGATGGGTAACTAAATTCACCCGGGGGTTTCACTTGTGTCCCTCTTGGACAGGGGCCATAGCTGGAACAGTGCTATGTGCATTTAGAGGATGCACATGATTGAGGAGCCATGGAGGGAAATTGGTATGCTGATTAATTTTTTTGTTTTATGAAATTAAATGCATCTGATCATTTTTACAGTCCACAATTTTTCACATTCACATGTATACTGCTTAGAATGCAGGAATATTCATCATACATCAGTAAGGAAATGAAATTATCATAATATAGCTGTACTTACAACATTGATTTATATCCAAAATGTTGAACTATAGTGTAGCATTAAGCCATAGTTTCAGGCCATAATATTTGAATTTTACTGCACAACCTAAATAACATTAGGTTTGGTGTATCTGTCACACATTTTTTGAAGGGGGAGGGTTTATTTGTAAGTCTTAATGCTTGGATTGTTGCTTATAATGCATGGTTTGGCATGCTGTGTTTTTCAGTGGCTTGTTGTGCATAGCCTGCCTATTCACAGGCTGAATGGGTGTCTGCTATCAGTGTTGCACTGCTGTTAGCAGACTGTATGTCCTGCCCTTCAGTTCAGTATTGCCAGCACTTTGGGTGTTTTTGTTAAAACACAGCTATAACCTAGGTTTATTGATACTTGTATCGACAGACATTTCTTTGCAACAATTCATAAGCAGCACACCCTGCAGTTCAACACTGGTATTGCTTCTGCTTACAACACCTTGGGTGTTTTTGTTAAAACAGTTATAGGATAGGTTTACTGACAGTTGTGCAGACATTTCTTTGCAACAGCTTATAATCAGCAAGCATCATCATGATGGCATTTTGCAGGCTATTGACTGGTACTAACTTTCAGTAGATAATACATACAGTTGTAAACATACAATACTGTCAGTGCAACATATATTACATTCTCATATGTCATAGTCTGTGGTGACTTGAACATATAAAATATTTGTTAATATTGTCTTCATTAAATTGATATGTATTGGACCAATTCTCATGCAGCCTGGCTCAGATGTTTGCCATATGGCTTGCCTATTTTCCACTATAATGTCATATCAATTTCTCCATATGAATCATTACATGCAGTCAGAACAATCTCTAGATTTCAATATTCATACATTTTTAGAATGCTAATGACCTGAGTGGGTATTTCTAAGCCTATGCAAGTTTTCGGAATGGAATAATGATGTTCTGTTTATGAATACGACATTTAGAGGCATGCATTTATAAGGTGCCTTTGTCCATAATGGACATGTGTGCCATTCCCTGTGTAAATGTTCATCATTTTCATATTACATTTCTATGATCTTCATGGGATGTTCTGCATGACAGACATTTGCTTTTAATTTCTGTTGTGTTTTGCAGTGCGTCTTGACAGACCATGGGACCTGTGGATGTTCTCCTATCAGATAATGATGAGCACATGCCAGGTCACTGTCTTTGGATGATGATGGTGATAATGACAGTGATGATAATAATGAAGAAGCTGGACCTGACCTTATCTGAACCATCATGCCTGTTGCACCCTAAAGGAGACAATGTCAGGACAGGAACAGAAATGATTATTGGGATGTGATCTGGGAGGCTGTGACCAATGTGTTCAGAACACAAATGAGGAACATGATGTGGGCATTCTTCCAGAATTTGGCATGGGGTATTTGGATGCATTCATGGAGATAGCCTGTGAGGTCATGCATGAGTCTCAGCCCCATCAGCCTGGTCCCTCCAGTCTGTAAGTATTGTCTGTGTGCTCCACTTGTGTTATTCTGCCTACATGCTGATGACCATATGAGTGGGCTGTATATGCACTCTTGTGTATGCATACCATGTAAATGTCATGCTTAGGTGTTACTGTTATTTGATATTTACTTCTATTTCTATGCATGCATGATACACTGCAACACATTACACTGTCCACCGACAATCAGCTGTTCATGTGTTGCAGTTAATCTGCAGCTAGTGCTGCAAGACATAGCCTGTATAGCCTGTAAACATGTGTTTTACTGATAGCAAGTGACAGACAACATATGTTGTCCACAGTCCAGCACTAACACTGTGATATAGTTAGGAACTGTGTATTTCCATATCATTTATTTGCAATAGAAGGACATGTCATCCACCATGTGTCTTGGATGACAGTTGCCATGATATCACACTGGCATGATGTGGTGTTGTGCAACATGCATTGGCAATACTGATGCCATGTGGGATCATATACAGGTATACAATATCTAGTTGCTATCCTCATTTTCTGACTGCATCAAACAGCTATGTAACATTAATCAATACACAGTAGTACAGATAATTCACTCGTTAACAGTACATTACATCATATTTGCTACATCTTAAATTTCAACATCCATTACTTGTTCACATCAGCTCACACCTTCTGCAAATAGTTGTACCACATGGTTAGAATTGCTGGAGCCATGTCAGACTCCAAACCAGTTACAAGTGGCATCCCACACGGCTCAGTCCTAGGACCTCTCTTGTTCGGTATATATTTCTCGGAGGTACAGGCCAACACGAAAGGACTATGGCTGACCAAGTTCACAGATGACTGCAAACTGGGCGCCATAATTGACTCCCCAGCCAACACAAGCATCCTCCAAAAAGGCCTCAAAGAAACAGACAACTGGTGCCAGAGCCATGGCCTCAAGCTAGACGCCAAAAAGTGTATAGTCATCCCCTTTGGCAAAAACAAAGTTCCCACAAATTACCACATAGGTGGTAATCCATTAAGTACAGAATAAGTAATTAGGGACCTGGGGACCCAAGTTGATAACAATCTCTCATTTGACAACCACGTGGCCAAAGTGGTTAGAAAAACATTTTATATAGCCCACCTAATCATGAAGGGATTCACATCTAGATCAGGGGAGGTCATCGTGCCTCTTTACTCATCCCTCATCAGGCCCATAATTGAGTACAATGCCCCTTTTGGGATGTGCCTTACCAGACACCTGCAGCAACTGGAAAGACCCCAAAAGTACCTCACCAAGAGGATCAAAGGGCTCAAACAGATGCCATATGCTGCCCGGTTAAAGAAACTCCAGCTCTACTCAGTGGCATACTGCCTGCTCAGAGGCGATCTGTGCCTGACGTATAAAGCCATGTCCAACCCAGAATTAATGGACATGCTGCACCTCAGAAAATCCAAATCCCATCGAGCTATGCGCTCGAGAGACTTGAACCTTGGCACTAAAATAAATAGGACATGCTGGAGGGACAGATTCATAACCCAGATGCTCCCTTCACTCTGGAATAAAATCCCAGTCCAGGTTAGGCAGAGTCCCTCATTGACTCTATTCAAGAGGAATCTTAATGAGTGGATGGGAGATCGTAGGTTTACCCTGGATATCACTTCTGTGTCACTGTTAGACAGAGACACAGTATACTAACCTCGAAAAAGGGCATAGCAAAATTAATTTAAAATGGGTGGTGAAAGCCAAACACACTCTGGCTAGGCTTATAAATGCCCTAGGGCAGATAGCCTAGTATGAACCTATGAACCTATGAACCTATGAACATTAACAGATTGTACATGTCTCTGCACATAGTCGGATCCATGCTGACATACAATTGTCTCTTTGACATATGAGCATTCACTGACTTACCATTGATATGCTGTAATATACTCACAGGAGTGCCCTCTGCTCAGTAATGAGCAGGGTGGGTGACATAACACCTGCATTTGTTTATTCAACATTTGCATGATAGAATATGTGAATGTTCTTGAAATTCTTAGCTGGCTTACCTATACCTGTTGATGTTATATGATTGCACATTACTGTGTATGTGTGTTTTATACAAGGTCAGTTCTGTGGAGATCTGAAATCATTCTGCCCATGTGACATACATTTTCCATTTGGTTAAATGTATTTTGGTTTGGCTTATACAGCATCCTGTGTGCTGCACACATACATTTGTAGTGTATCAACTTAGCTTGTCCTGCTTTTCCCTGATGTGGGCCCAGGTTGCCCACTTCCCTTCCACCTTCATATATCCCTATTATATTTTGCATTTATCTTTGTCTTGTTGTAGTTATTGGCCATTGTTTTGTATTAGTTTGTACACACAAGTTGCTGGCTACTGCTTACAATACATTCTTGCTCTCATTAAACTTGTGTCTTATCCAGTGAACTTTTTTGACATCCATGTGCACAACCGGATATATTTGTTAAGCTGTAGTGTTATATTTTTATAAATATTCTTACATGCCATTGGTGTATCTATGTGTATTTACATTGATTTCATGTACATTCCATTTAGGCCACTGACAATCATACATGTGCATAAACATCTACACCTGTGTGTTGCCTTTGATATGGCATATGTGTGTAACATAGATGCATTCCACTACACATTTTTTTCAGTTGTGTACTCTTACTTGTGTACATAGCAGATATTGTGCTGCTTTTCTGCAGTACGTCTATTGGGAATTGTGGTTGGCTGTTTGCCTTTCATGTGCATGAATGTAGGTTTGGTTCTGTCCTCTGCTGCTCTAGCATTGTTAGACTTGCATTTGCTTATCTGTGATTTTGCTTGGCTTACACCTGCATTGCTGACAGACTACTTGGGTATGTGTTTATTTATCCAATTTGTATTGCAATCTTTATCTATTATCCTACAAATAACACATCTATCATTAGTCATACACATCCAGATAAGACCGCCACACAGTTTGCAACATGTCGTAAAGTGATAGTGCATAGGTAGATACATTTTTCGGCATTTTACCATGGCTGGCATGCATCTCCTCCCTGTTTGACAACTTTCTTTTACCCTTGTTGTGTAGTGTGCTGTCTGTGTAACTTACCTGCCTTACTGTTTTTTTTTTCCAACCTTTGTCTGTCATGTATTGCAATATTTGTTTTATAAGTATGCCTACTCCAATGTTCTTCTCCTCCTCTTTCCCTAGCTTTATCCTTTCTTTCATACTTAAAAAAAATGGGGGGGGGGTATTCCTTCCCAAAAAAAAGTACATGCTCTTTGATTTTCACTCAGATTTTCCTATTCAAACATCCCTCTTGTCCGTCCCGCTCCTTCAGCCATACCTCACATCTTCTTTTCTATATCCTACTTTCCTTTGGTGTGTTTGTTACTTGTGTTTCCCACACAAGTCCCAAACCCATCGTTAATAAATGTTAGCTGTAGCAATGTGGTCATGATTGCCCTTTGCCTTTAATTTTTTTTATTAGAAATGTTATAGATTCCATCGTAATCCGTAAGTGAAAGCAGGCATATTCTATTAGCACATGAATTACAGTGATATTCATAGTTATCTCTGAGGTTACTGCACAGATTGTTGACGATTATTACAAATGCAATGGAGCATTAAAGAAGGTATATTTTGTTCGTAAATGAACCATGGAAATATCTGTAGTTGTCTGTAATGTTTCTGGCAGATTTCTGAAAATATTTATCATGCATGCCATGCAACTTACACTGTGTAAGTTGGCATTTTTTGTATCATAATGGAGGCAGCTCTATTCCATAGTTATCCTGGATATATATATATATATATATATATATATATATATATATATATATATATATATATAGATCTTTGACAACCGTTTCTGAAATGTGCAATGCTCCTTGACAATCATTTTTCATTACTTACATATTACTTGTCGGTTTGTTTGGTGTGCTGTTGCTACTTCAATATTCCCTTGTGTGCTGAACTCTTCTGAGTTTATTGAGGTACATTTATATATTACAATGTTATCCACAAGTTTAGCACTGATATTGGTGTAATGTACCAAAATCTTTGAACTTTACAGTATTTGGCCGAATAATTTACATTTGTCAGTGAGAAACTTCTTCCTTACATTGTGGTTTTACTACTACATCATCACATGCTAAATTTCAATGTGAGGTGTTCCTTCTGCAAGAACTAATAGGCAACTTGTCTTTCTAAGAAGTCAAAAGCTACTACTAATGCATGTATTTCAGAAATACTGTAGCTTATACATAAGTTTAGATAGTGAGGCACTGTTAGTCGAGTTTTTATGCTATCATGGCAGGAATTTTCAGCTCCAAGAAAAAAAAATCAGGGCTATCCTTATCAACAAAATAAAATGCATAAACAGCACATTTTTTTTCATTAAAGGTGCTTAATTTAGTATTGTGTATGGTAAGGACATTATATTCAATTCAGGAGGTTGTTTCTTCTACATGCTTTGGAACATGACCAATACACTTTAAGTACTTTAATGTATTAATTTGTCCTTGTTTGAATTACATATTGGGGCTGACCCCATTGTGTGTACCCACCTCCAGACACATACTATTTCACAAACAGGCTTGAGCAGCTTCAGTGTAATTGGTCAGATGGTCTTGTTATAAAAGATAGATTGGATGATTTGTTGTTGGCTCATTAGTTACCCCACAGTGACATTAAATGATATGACAACTATATTGTTGTTTCAGAAGTTGTGCATATAATCTGATTGAACTGGTATTATCTGCAAAAACTAGCACTGGTGTAATGCTCAGTAGAGATACCTCTACTCTGGTTTCCATAGCTCTGTTATCTCTTTGTTTTATTTGTGATCAGTTTCCTACTGCTGTTACAAATTCGCTCATTCAATTCATTATCTGATACAGTCATTTTTTGGATAAAAGCGCTCATGTTTCAGTTGCTTGAGTGCTTCTTTGTTTTTAATAATATAATCTGTTTGGCACTTACTGCTGTGATTTTATTTTATTTTAAGCAGGTCAGTTTGTGTGCAATTTGCAGAGGATGCACTGTGTGTGTGTGTGTGTGTGTGTGTGTGTGTGTGTGTGTGTGTGTGTGTGTGTGTGTGTGTGTGTGTGTGTTTTTATGTCTGTGTGTGACAGAGTATGTGTGCATGAGTGTAACAGACAGAGATCGATTGAGCTATTATTTTACACTCACTAATCAGCACTTTTCCTGTTTAGCGAGTGTAAAAAAATAAATGAAGCAGTAAAAAAAGTGTGTGTGTATGTGTGTTTATATTGCTGTCTATGTGTTTGAATGAATGCGTGCACAAAAGCAGAAAAGATTTTGCGTGTGTGTGTGTGTGTGTGTGTGTGTGTGTGTGTGTGTGTGTGTGTGAGAGAGATAGAGAGAGTGAGAGCCATCGAGCTTTCCCCTGGCAGATGCAGCATCAGTTAAGAGATTCCCATACCTCTCAACCATACCTCTCAACCTCTTAGCACAAGAAATCTGGACAGAGACACAAATAACGTGGAACAAAGAACTGGCAATAGGGACGGATTTTAACTATTGCTCTTATAAATGTAGAAATTTATTCGAATCACAGGGTTTCCATTGGCATGCATTTTCTGAAGCAGAGCTGTGTGTGTGAGAGAGAACAAGTGAATGGGATGACTACTGACAACAGCAGCTGTAAAGAGGTTTGCATACTTCTAGACCTTTCGGCTGAAGAAATCTGGATAAAGCGGTAAAATAAGGAGGGGGGACAAAGGCTCTAAAACAGAAACAGATTTTAAAATTACAAAACTGCTTAAGTAAAGGACTTGTATTAGCATGACTTTTCCTGAAGGAAATAAAACTCTGAAACTCAAATGTATGTCATTATTTAATAACTTCAATCTCCAATTACTGCCAATGAACCAAATGATTCATGAGTAAGGGAACAAAAAACAAAGCGAACACCTCGTTATTTTTTAAAGTGTTATATTTTGGATGAAAAATACTTCCTCCAACACCATTAATATATACTACAGCAAGTTTGAAACATTAGGCGGAGGAGCTATTTTACATCAAAATATATTAATAAAAAAAGTAAATGAAACACAAGAATTTTACTGAGAGCCCATTCTCTAAAAGCAATAATGCCCTCCAAGATGTGTGTTGATGTGTAATTAATGCCCTTTCAGGGGTGTAGAGGCCCTCCGCTAGGCATTGATTCCACATTAACACACACCCTGCGAGGCATTATTGCTTGCTTATTATATCAGAGAAAATAATGATTACATAACTTCTGCTGATATATCTCTGCTGGGTTGAGCTTTAATTTCTGTATTATGTACCAAACACAGGCTTCACATTTTAAATTAAGAATCCATGGATACTCATAGCAATGTTAAAAACATCGGATTCAGATATTTGCTTTTAATGTTGTTAGGCAAACGTTGTCTGTTCTGCATATCAGAAATAATCATGACTATGTACACGTACAATGCTTAGAAAAGAGAAAAAACAATGATTTCTCTTAGGTTTCTTCTAGCAATCATTTCATAATTAAAAGGTAATTGTTTCTGACTTTATCGTGTTGCTGTGTTTACATTATCACTGACACATCCCATAATTTTATATTCCAGTTTACTTATCTAGTATATTCCTTCTGCTGTTACACTTGCCAAATGACAGCTTTAATGCCAACTGCCTTCACATCATTAAAACAAACTATTATGGACTATTATTCCAATTTTGTGTTACATCTAAACATTTTGCACATCTTGTCTGCATTATTCTCCTTCCATCACATTGTTTAATTTGACACATCACTGTTCTGCAGCTTTCTCTATCTTCAACCCATTGTTGACTTTTACTTCCTTCTTAGTTTGAAAAGTGTCAGCTTTTTAAAAATGTAAACAGACTAGTTTTGAAGTTAGTGCAATCTGTTGCTTCCCATAAAAAATATAATACACAATTTCTTCCTGAAACATATTTTCCATGATTCTCAATTTGCTTCTTGGTCTAGAAATGATGTTAAATAATCAGAGGTAAATCAGAGGTAAATCACAAGTAATACTACATAATAAAATCATAGGCATTATTAAAATATGCAATCAATCATTGTTTTAATTAAATTAGACATTTAATATCTTTCCCTGCTGACAATTAAAAAAAAATAATAATAATTTGATATACTATTTCCACATATTATGCTTTTAAGTGCATGTCCATATAATAACAAAGGCTGGTTATTTTTGTCATTAAATGATTGCACTGTCAAATATGTTGCTGATTGCTGTTTCAGTCTCACAGGGAGGCCGCACATATTTTGAATTCCTTTCCTTGTTAAATGCACATTCTGAACAATGCCATTATTTGTGGTAATAATACTGTTTTTGTCTTTAGTTTCCTTATATACGGCAGTTGTATTTCAAAGGTCCTGAGTAAAACATGCAGGCTAGCAGGAAGAAATTGAGACATGATACCAGTATTTTCTTTGTAAAGTACATAAAGAAGAATGAAACTGTCATTACAGAGATTAACATCACTTTTCTAGCATTCTTCAACTTCACATGCTTTTACCAACAATATACAATCACTGTCTATATTCTGTTTGTGATTATGACTTGATTTATTACATATTTAAGGACACCAGTGATTCCAGGAAATGCCTTCACTTAAGCTGAGTATCTAATATTCAGCTGTGACAAAGCTTTTTATATTTGGAACTAAAGATGTGCCAATTTAAAGCAAATATTAATTAATGGAACCATCGAGGGTAGAGTTTTTTCTAGATTAAGTTAAAAGCATATTCATTTTAAGCTCTTAAGTGACAATCTAATAATGAGAATTATAACCCCATATCTCATTAGGAATTATTTAATTTTTAATATTTTATTACTATTTTAATATTATGGTAGATGATCAGATTCAGTCAGGACAAATATTTATTTGTAGTGATGTCATGATACCACTGCTGTGGTCAAGTGACAATCTTAAAGTCACGGTGTGTACAAATGGAAACTGAGGGAACTAATCAGGAATGCAGAATGAATAATTTTAGCAGGTCATAGATATAGCCCTTAATGAAATCCCACCTGAATGCAATATGGTTTACCTCATACAGAAGTAAGGTATCGTTATGATTTTTACAAAAAATGTAACTTCAATATGTGTCGTTGGTAAAACATAACTTTATTATGTACTATTTCTTAATTAAGGCAGATCATGGACTGTCTACACACAGTAGTCTAAAAAGGCAAACCCTTAATGGTGCCTTAAGAATTAAACCTTCTGAGAGTGTGACACAGAGCATCATGGCTGACACTGTGTGCCTAGAGTACATCTCAAATTAATATCTATCTATCTAGCTATATTTTTGTATATATAATATACAAACATTGACTTTAACTGGTTAATGCTGCTTACTTGGTTTCCTGCTCATATTTTTATATTGTCTTACTCAGACTCTGTATTCATCAACCCAGAATACAATTGTTAATAATCAGGACCTTTATCAGTATTTATACTGAATTACTCTGCTTTCAGAATAATTATGTAATTGTATATTAATCATTAGCTATTTTAGTTTGTATTGTATTAACTAGTGATTTTCTTCCTAATTATTATAGCAGTGTATTTTTGTATTGTATTAAGAAGTGTTGTCTGACCACATTCTTATTGAAATGTATTTCTT
Source organism: Protopterus annectens (assembly GCF_019279795.1). NCBI lineage: Eukaryota > Metazoa > Chordata > Ceratodontiformes > Protopteridae > Protopterus > Protopterus annectens. Next base: position 552,606,235 of record NC_056730.1, on the reverse strand, counting down.
GCTCTATTACATTATTATTCATAAGGTTTGTGTTTATTCTACTTGGAGCTTTAATTCCCAGGCATCTGCTGAAAATGGGCTATCTGTTCCCTCAGATTTTCCCGGTAAACCAATGTAAAATAAAATAAATAAAATAAATATATTTGTTACACATTGGTATATGCATTACTGTATTGCTTTTATTTACTTGCATTTGTTGACTAGATTTGTACATATATTACCTGTTTGCAGGGGAAGACCTCAGTTCATACTCAGAGTGAATACAGAAAGTTTGGCCAGGATACCTGAGAGATTCCCATACACAGTAGGGTCTACTGTTGCAGCAGTGGTGGACTCCTGGACATCAGGAAAAGAGTAGGCAAGATCCTATGTGAATGCAAATAAGTAAAGTTTGAATGTCAGTAACGGTAATATTGTTCTGGAAGATTAAATGATTTTGAATACTGGAGGTTTTCCTAAAGACATAACAATATGTAAAGCCTGTTTTGAAATCTCAAACCGTAGTTTTAGATTATCTGAGACAAGAGTCATGGAGAGAGCTGGGACAGACAACCTTAATATGACAAATGGTGATCCTAAGGTGTACAGTGCAGGAGGAACCAACCAGAGTGACCCAAACTGTGGAAAGAAGGAGCGAAGATGAACTTGCTAATAATGTCAGACCATTAGGAACAAATCCAGGAAGTGAGATAAACAAGTTGTGACAGCCACTGTGTCCTTTGTGATGCATTTGCTTCCAGGGGGACAGAGAATGTAGTGCTATAAGAAAGAGCATGATCTGACTGCATTATATAGGGACTAAAGATGTTTTTTGTTTTCTTCAGCAGCATCTTTACTAAAGAGAATAACTTATGAATGTGCAATACATTATTAGTTAGACAAAAGGAAAACATAGATAAAATAAAAAAAAATGGTTCATAAAAATAATTAATAAAGTAAGCCAACAAAGGCAAGTAGACATTCAGATGACATGGTATAATTACTTACATTTGCATTAGTAGCATGTATTGCATTTTGTTTCCCATCTTTTTACTATTTTCCTGTTTCTCAGCACATTTTCCTTTAAGGAAAATATGAAGCACTGCTATTGATGTGCATGCTTCACTCTAGTTGCTTAGCCAGTACTGTTCCTTGCTTTCACTAGAATACCTGCCAGATATGACTGCACAGAATTCATGTGCATGTCATCAGGATTAAACAAAACCTCTTTCCATAGCTCTTGCAGCATGCCTTGCTTTAGTATTTCAAGAAGTAATATTTTACTGATAAAGAGTAAGACCCATTATTGTTGTTTAATCTGCACTTGAGAATTGCATCTGCTGTGCTTTTGCATTAAGAAATTCCAGGATCATCCATCTTCTGGCAGAAGATGTTTACCTGGTTTCTCTGAGTTGATAATCAATCCAGGGAGCTCAAAGTGTGTGTGTTTTTTTTTGTTGGCTAGAGGGCATCACAGTCAGTTTTCAAGCTTTTCTTCCCTGCTATAATTCAAGTAGGTTTGCATGGAGCTGCCCACCAAGCAGTGGCAGTTAGCAGTGCCCTATGTAGCAACAAACATCTAGACAGTCAAATGTATCTATAAAGTTAGGATTAGGTACAAGACCTGTTAAACAGTGTGGCATAGTGTGGAAATAAGCTTAGAATAGCTAGCTTGTGCATCAACTAACACTGGCATATACTAGCAATGTTAAGTTGTCATTCTCACCTTCATTCTTGCTAGATGGGTTCGGAGCCGATCCTCGATTCCGACTCGGCCTATACTATAGCTCGAGAGCTATTTTTACCTGCACGAGGCAGCCCTATATCCCACAATACCATGCGCTAACTCCCCAGATCTCGTTTGCCGCTTCGCTGCGAGGTTGCGTTTTTACAGGCTCAGGTCAGTGTAAAAATGTTTTTCTTTTTGTGAGGACTTTTAAAATTTAAGGTTAGTTTTCCCTATCTGTTCATTATCTTAACCTTAAAGCTTATTAATAGTTTTCGTTAAGCCACCCCCCCCTCCTTTAGTCAAATTGATAAACGGGCCTTCGGGCTTTAGTTTCTTTCTATAGTTATCTCTATAGTTTGCCCTTATTGAGTGGGTGTGTGTGTGTTTTCCTAGTCAGCCCTTTAACTTCTCCCCTTGTGTGAGTGTTTGAGTGAGTTGGATGTGCTGACTGTGTTAGTTTGTTAATATCCACTATAATGTCCAAAGACACTAAAGTCTCAGGATTCAAGAAGTGTGACTCGTGCTGTCAGAAGATGTCTCTGACAGGCGGTCACACTTCTTGGGTTTATTGCCTGGGACCCATGCACCTGCAGGACTCTTGTTCTGTTTGTCACGGATTTAGTCCAAGAGTCCTGCAAGAGCACCGGAATAAGCTAATTTTGAGGGGCTTATTGAAGCCTGATGACTCCCCATCTAAGTCTGGCCCGGGGAAGTCATCCAAGCCCGCCAAACCCTCGGCTCTAGTTCTTGAGTCGATGGCTGGCGGAACCGAAAGTGCTCCGACATCAGCTCCGGTCGGATCCGATGCGAGCAAGACTTTGCCCGCTCCGAAACCCATATCGGAGCCGACAACAGTGCACAAGCGCTCTAGGTCACCCTCCATAGAGTCCATTCGTTCGGCTCCAGGATCGCCCTTACTGTCAGAGAGGAATCATAGGAATCATTCCTCCAGGTCTTCCAGGCTGTCCAACCATGACATTGAGAGGGTGGTCAGTAGACTCCTCAAGTCTCAGGCACTGGCCCAAATACTCCAAAGCCCATCTCACCAGACTGTGGCTCCTTCGGTGTCAATTTCGATTACTCCTCCGACTCTTCAGTTGAGCTCAGAGCCAGAGTTTGTCAGAACCAGGACCTTACCCACGTCGGAGCCGATACTACCACCTTCGGCCCCGGCGTCGTTGGCTCTGACATCTTCCTTGGTGCCGTCCGTGGAGAGGTCTGGGCACCGGGACTCCATCGTCAGCTCCGAGGGGGCGAGTGGCATCGGACCCTTGTCAGACCCCGTTCTCCCTCTTGGAGCATCGGCGCTGGTTAGTTCGGCCCCGACATCATTCTCGGAGCCTTCTCTGTCGGCGCCGGGAGCGGTCCTGGTATCCTCGGAGCCAGGACTTTCTTCTATGCCTGATAGGGGAGCCTTTGAGGTGATGAGGAGCGTGCTGGATCCGGTGTCCACTCCAAGGTTGGTTCCGTCAGCTCCTCCCTCTACAGTGCCTGTTACAGTCTCTGGTCATCCTCTGACAATTGATAGCAGAGATCCAAAGCATAGGGTACCCACTTTGGGTGTCTCTTCTTTGTCCGAGGCCTCCCCTGAAGCTTCTGGGGAACCCCCTAGGAAAAGAAAGTGCAAGAGGAAGCACGTAGACTCTCCTGAGTCTATCACTTTGGACACCGACTTGGATGAGTCATCGGGTTCCCCGAGATCCCCCCCTGAGGATGTCTCCTTTTCAGACATCCTAGAGGTCCTGAAACAGAGGGGGAATTGGTCCACCCTCAAACCCTCTGAGGACGAGTCAGTTTACCTTGACGCTTTTGGGTCTCACCCTTCCACCTCCTGGGTGTCCCCTCCTTTCGACCCACTGATGGAAGTAGTGGCCAGAAAGGCATGGGCAGCTCCTGAATCGATGGAACCTATCCCTAGGAGGCCTTCTAAATTTATTTCTGCTCCAATAGACAAACCATTTCTGACCAAAGGTGTATCGGTAGATGCTATGGTGGTAGCAGCCACCACTAAGAAGGAATTAGCTGATCCTTCTGTACCTGTTCATCCTCCTAATAAAGAGTCCAGGACTATGGACAGGTACAGTAAGCAGACAATTGCTTCAGCGACCTTTGCCATGCGGTAGCTGAACTATTTATGTCATTTCACCTGCCTTCAGAGAGATTTGCTCAAAGAACTGGGTGAAACCATACAGGATCCTTCTGCTGTGGGGTATCAGGACAAGATTAACTCCCAGCTGGCTACCCTGAATTCCATTGCCAACTCCTCCATGCGGCTTATCTCTTATGCAGCCGATGGAGCGAGTAGGGCCGCAGGCACAGGTGTTACATTAAGACGTCACACCTGGATGTGACCCTGTAATTTTGCTGATCCCTTCAAGGCATCCTTCACCAACACTCCCTTTGATGGTTCAGAGTTGTTTGGACCTCAGGTGAAGAATACCCTCACCAGGTGCGAGCAAGATGGTAAGACTCTCTCTGCCATGGGAGTCCACTTTTCCACACCATCTAGACCATACCCTAAAGGTCAGAAGGGTGGAAAAATGTGGTTCTGAAAACCAAAGGGAGCCACGCCTGCCGCACATGGTGAACTTTCCCCCAGAGGCAGAGGGGGGAACAATAATAGACGCCACCCCAGGGGCAGAGGAGGTACACAGAACCAGGGTTCCAGGGAATCCTTCCCTGACCAACCCTTTCAGCATCGCTGAGAAGCTTCCCGACTGTCCACCTTCGAAGGCAGTTGGGGGAAGATTATCTCTGTACCCAGAAGCCTGGCAATCCCTCTCTCAAGACAAATGGGTACAGTTGATCATATCTGAGGGTTACAAAATCCCCTTCATTTCCCCTCCGATCCAACCGCCAAGACCCCTCCCAGACGTACCACCCAGACAAAGGGGTCAGGCACAGCTAGAGATAAAAAAGCTGTTAGAAAAAAGAGTCATCCAGGCAGTCCCAGCAGACCAGCTAGGATCCGGAATCTACTCCAGGTTCTTTTTGGTACCAAAAAAGACAGGAGACTGGAGACCCATTTTGGACCTCAGCAGACTGAACAAGTCTGTGCAGAAGACAAAATTTCGGATGGTAATGCTGCAGTCCATTCTGCCTTTCTTGGGCAGAGACAACTGGATGTGCTCGTTAGACCTTCAGGACGTGTACTATCATGTAAAGATACACAGGCGCTCCAGGAGGTTTCTCCGCTTCCGGCTGGGAGCCAGTCATTACCAATTCAGAGCCCTGCCCTTTGGTCTCACCACAACCCCCTGGGTGTTCACCAAATGTTTGGCAGTGGTCACGGCTCACCTGAGACAAAAAGGATTCCAGGTGTTTCCATATTTAGATGACTGGCTCATTACCGCTACCACCAAGCAGCATGTTATCATAGCCAGGGATTACACCATTCACATTTGCAACAAACTAGGTATTTCCATAAATTTCACAAAATCCTCCTTGTCACCTTTTCAATGTATAAACTTCATAGGCACCGTGTTAAACACCACAGAAATGTCTGCAACATTACCACCTCAGAGGGTGACAGACATACGATGGAATGTTCAGTTTCTGTTTCAGTCCAACAAAATTCAAGTCAAATTAGTACTGAAAACATTAGGCCTCATGGCAGTGGCGATTCTCCTTCCCCCCCTTAGCCCGCTTCCACATGAGAATTCTCCAGTGGATGCTTTTTTCTCAGTGGTCCTTTCAACAGCTCCCAATGACTCACAACATTTTGATAACCCCAACTTGCAAAAAACACCTCTCCTGGTGGATGGTCTCCCCTCAACTTCTTCAGGGCAGACCCTTTGTTCTTCCCCCTCCAGTTGCCACGGTGACAACGGATGCCTCCCTGATCGGGTGGGGGGGCACTATCAGGGCAGGACTGTCCAGGGCACATGGCAACAATTAGAATGCCACCTGCACATAAATGTCCTGGAGATGAGAGCAGTGCTTTTATCGTTGCAAGCCCTTCAGGACTCTCTTCCCATGGGGACTATAGCAGTTCAAACGGATAATATGTCTGTAGTGTGGTACATAATCAAGCAGGACGGAACAAAGTCCTATCCCCTATGTCGAGAAGCACTCAGACTTTGGCAGTGGACGATCTCCTCTCAACGGTTTCTGATAGCAACGCACATCCCCGGGAAGTCCAACGTCATAGCAGACAGACTGAGCAGAACAATTCTCATGCCTCACGAGTGGTCTCTAAATCAGGCGGTAGCAGAGAGAATTTTCCAGAAGTGGGGCCAGCCTTGCTGCGACCTTTTCAAAACACCTCAAAACAGCAAGTGCCTCGACGTCTTCACACTCTTCCCTCTACTAGGCCACCCCCCCAGAGACGCTCTTGTCCACGATTGGCCTCGGGGGTCTTCTATATGCTTTTCCACCTTTTCCGTTGATTCTGCAGTTAATTCAGAAAGCAACTGCATTGAGATCCAAAATGATCCTCATTGCTCCGTACTGGCCTCGACAGGTATGGTTTCCGTTCTTGCACCATTATCTACTGGAACAGCCCTGGCATCTGAAATCATTTCCAGACCTTTTCACCCATCTGACGGGCAAGCTGCACCAGTCTCTTCAGTCCCTCAACCTCACAGCTTGGTTGCTCCACTTCCAACCATAGCCAGGCTTCCCTTCATTTCTCTTCCTGTCCGTGATATCATTCTTGCCTCCCATAAGTCCAATACTAGGAAGACTTATGCGAGTAAATGGAAGCGTTTTTCATTCTGGGCAGAAGCTAAGTCCTTAGATTCTTTTTATGCACCAATTCATAAAGTTCTAGATTTTCTGGTGGAGCTTTTTCATTCAGGGTCGTCGTCGGCCACTATCAGAGTACAACTAGCGGCCATTGCCAATTTTCATGTAGGGCTCTTGGAAACCAATATTATGTCCCATAAACTCTGTAAAGCTTTCCTCAAGGGCATCTTCTTGCTCAGACCTCCCATTAAGGATCCTCCTCCACAATGGGATCTAAATTTGGTGTTAACTTCATTAATTCTCCCTCCCTTTGAGCCTGCAGCTTCTTGTTCCCTCAAGCTTTTCTCTTGGAAAACTCTGTTTTTGGTGGCTATAACATCTGCCAGAAGGGTGTCAGAACTTCAGGCCTTGTCTGTCCGTCCCCCTTATTTGATTTTTCATAAAGACAGGGTAGCTCTCAGAATGAATCCTTCCTTTCTACCAAAAGTTTCTTCTGAATCAAATCTGAACCACACTATTGACTTGCCTGTTTTCTTCCCAAATTATTCAAACAGGGCTGAACAGAAACTACATTCCTTGGATGTTCATCATCAACTGCGGTATTATCTAGACAGGACAAAACAATTCAGAAAGTCAGAACAGCTCTTCCTCTCTTATGCTGAAGGAAAGAAAGGACTTCCAGTATCAAAGGTAACTCTTTCCAGATGGTTAGCATCCATCATTACCTTTGTCTATGAGTTGAGACACAAACAACTTCCTTCAAGACCTAAGGCTTATTCAACCAGGGCACTATCAACCTCAACAGCCTTTCAAGCAAGGTTTCCATTAGATGCCATTTGTGCAGCAGCTACATGGGCTTCTCAACATACTTTTATTACCCATTACAAACTTGATATAGCCTCCAGAAATACAGCTGACTTTGGTTCCACCGTACTCAGGAGTCTGTTCCGTTGAGCCACCCAGGACCAAGGTGCTAGGGACGCTGTCTCATCCAGCAAGAATGAAGGTGAGAATGTCAACTTAACATTAAGAAGTTATGTACCAACCGTAACGTTCCATGTTAGTTGTCTTCTTCTCGCCTTCTTTCTTGCTTCCCTCCCTCCTGCCCCCTAGCCTGGACAGACTTGAATGTCTCTGAGTCCTTTTTCTTTCATGATACATAGTTATTCAGGGTTACCCGTATCATGAGTGTTACCAGCAGGGAGACCGTATTTTTATATAATGGCTTATTTTTTGGTAACAATAAAACTATACTATGTGTTAGCTGTCAATGAGATCTGGGGAGTTAGCGCATGGTATTGTGGGATATAGGGCTGCCTCGAGTCGGTAAAAATAGCTCTCGAGCTATAATATAGGCCGAGTGGGAGCCGAGGATCGGCTCCGAACCCATCCAGCAAGAAAGAAGGCAAAAAGAAGACAACTAACATGGAACGTTATGGTAGGTACATAACTTCTTATTATATAACATCTTGCCCTCAATCTCAGAAACTAAAATAGGAGACTCCTGTAAAAGCTCAATCTTTAATCTTAAACAGCCCACCCTATTACAGGACCAGACAACATGTTTTCAGACAACCAGTTAATTATTAAAAACAAAAAATAAATAACACTATATGCGGAAGATGTAAATACACAACTTTCTTGGAGGCAAAAATCTTGCATACAAACACAAGGATGTCAAGAATATGCATACAACATTTCTCTCACACACCATTTACCACACACACATACTGTCTTATGCTGAGAGACTTAAAATAAACCCTTCCAAATCTCAAAGACCTCTGAAGATGATGGCAACACTGCTCCTCAGTAGTCACTGAAGCACCACCAAAAGCAACATCAGTCATCTCATATAAGCCTACACCAAGTGGTTTCCCCAAGTGCAAAGCCCATAAGGCAAGCAAATACTTTACCTAATACTCTTGTCATCAGGGACTCCATTGTGCAACACACAGATGCCACATTCACCAGGTCAGACAAGGACATAATAATGGTTAGTTTTCTACTGCACCCCAGGAACCAGTATGATTCTATCATAGTCCATGTGGGTGCAAATTACTACAGACATATCTCAATGGACTATATGAAAAAAGACATAATGGATCCCTCAAAATATTTGCATTGAACAACATTCTACCTTCACCAATAATGATGCCAAAGTATGAACATAAAATGATTAATTTTAACAATTAGCTTAGTTTCTGGTGTCACTCAATGGATATCCAATATCTGTTAGTATATGATCATAGGATCATAAGAGGTTACTAGGCTATCAACCTAGACATCATTTCAAGCCTAGTTATTTCATCCCAATGTAATTCCATAGATACTCAAGTCAATACAAAGGACTGTATTTAGTAATGACTGTCCATGTCCAGGAGGGTTCTAGGCACTATCCCCGGTAAGAAATGTTGGTGCACCATCCACTCAGTATGGAAGGATGTGGTCAAAAGACCACATTACTTTGTCAATGATGGGTTTCAGCTGTTCCCCCTAGGCTTTCAGATATTGGCTAAAACTTTATCCACCCCCTTAGACTCATTTTTTTAGGCAATGCCAAAAAGACAAAACTACCAGCATAGTAAAAAAAGTCTACAAGCAACCTTAATGTGTTACTGTTCAATGCTCAAAGCCTAAACAAAATAATTCACACCCTTCAGTCCTTCCTCACTCAGGAGAATGTAGACATCTATGCCATGACTGTGACTTAGCTTAAAACCATAGAAAGTACTCAGGCAGTGCAAGATTACAGTGCATTCTACATATTCAGACCAACAGCAGCACAGAGTGGGGCCAAAGGTGGACATGTCTCAATCAAGGTTTCCAAGAAATATACCTGTAGGTTGGTTAAACAGCATGATACCATGGAGTTCATCCATATGCAAGTCACAGTAGATAAGGTTCATCACCATTTCAAAATTAGCTACAGATCACCATTTATGGCCCTAGAGTCTCACAACTCTTACCTTAACCTATTAGAGGCACTCACCATCCAAGCAAACACCCTATTCATGGGTGACTTTAACTATCCCTCTATAGACTGGAAATATACACTTCCTCAGACTCACAGGCACAGTGCTTTCTGGACTTATTAAAGCAAAAACCCTGGAACATGTGCATGCTCCAACCAAAGGATCAAACATACTGGATCTGGTACTCACCAACATTGGAGAGTGTTGAACCTCACTAGTGAAGTAAAATCACAAAGCTATTTCATTTGAAATAAAAAATCAACCCAAAAAATGAAACTAAACTAATAACTGTTAGGAATGATTCAAAGGCAAACTGTATCCTATTAAGTGGCATTTTGTCAAAATTCAAGTCTCTCCTGTCCCAGATACTACAGCTACCTATGCGGAATTATTCATAAACCCCATATACAAACCTGTGAATAGCTTCATAGAGGCTGCAGTACCTACCAGAAGTAAGCCCAAAACAAACTGTAAAAACAAACCCCACTGATGGATTCTTCACCTAAACACGGTATATAGTGAAAGAAGAAAACTCATAGCCAAAATTAGGAAGAGCAAATCCATTAGGGACAAATGCTCTCTTGTACAACTAAACAAGAAATTAAGAAGTCTAATTATGTCCAGCAATGTCAACTACAAGGTCAGGATAGTCTTCTAGGTTAAGAACAGTCACAATGCCTTCTTTTGCTATGTCTAGAACCTTAGAGGTAACATATAACAGTATGCTGATCTGGTGGGGAATGGTACCACCTCTGCCACTTAGGTTGACATACAAATATAATGGCTGATTCAGCTCAAACTTCATTCCCATCCTTTCTTAGCTCCACCAGGTAAAATCTCCCCCCAACATACTTTCTCAGGGACCATGTTCTGGCAGCATTCACTAAAGCAAAGAGCACTTCTTCCGTGGGTCCCAACAACATCCCCAGTTGCCTTCTGACAGTTTAAAATGTGAGCTATCAGGACCCCCTTGAGGCACTCTTCAGCTATATAATTGAAACAGACTACATTCCAAGTAAATGGTGAACTGTAACAGTCATTCCTCTCCACAAGGGTGGGCCATCAACTGACCCAGGGAACTACAGACCCATCAGTTTAACAAGCCTAAGATGCAAAGCCACAAAACAAATTATCATGGAAATGATAAACAAAGACATTGACAACCTACATACTCTGGACCTGTCCCAGTTTGTCTTTATTAAGGAAAAGTCATGTCTACTTAACCTGGTAGATTTCTTTGAGAGGGACACCGAGGCAATGTATAAAATTAAGATAGTGCATACTGCATATCTTGACCTGGCTAAGGCATTTGATATGATACCTCATTCGGGTATTGTTGACAAGCTCTCTGAACTAGGCATAAATCCTTACATAACTCACTGGATTGCAAGATGGTTCACAGATAGGCCCCAAGAAGTCAGGATCAGTGAGACCAGCTCCACTAAGAGACTGTTCACCAGGGGAGTACCCCAGGGATCCATGCTGGACCGGCTCTTATTTGGCATCTACTTATCAATGTTCAAGGCTTCTAGCTCACCAGGTTCACAGATGACTGCAAATTGGAAACTATTATACATTCCCCCCATGACACCAACATCTTACAAGTGGGTTTAAAATAGAGACATGACTGGTGCCAAAGCCATGGCCTAAATCTTAGTGTCAGAAAATGCATTTTAATGCCCTTTGGGAAGCTTTCAACCCTAGTTGCATTGATAAATACTCCAAAGAGTCAAACCAGTAGTAAGGGATCTAAGAACATAAGTAGACAGCAAGCTGGTCTTAGACTATCAGTATCTATGATAATAAGAAAATCATTCTATGTCACCCAATGTATAGGTAACGCTTTGGCATCCAGATCCAAGGAAGTTAAAGTACCACTCTACTTGGCTCTTATCAGATCTATCATTGACTACAATCCCCCTTTTGGCATGTATCTAACCAGACACTTGCAACAGATGAATACCTACAAAGGTTTTTCATCAGGAGAATTCAGGGCATGAACATCCAGTCCAGCACTGATCACCTAAAGGTTCTGTCTCTATATTCAGTCTCCTACAGGCTGCTGAGAAGGAATCTTTGCCTGACTTACAGAGCTTCCTTAGACCCAGCCATGATGGATCTGTTGCACATGTGCAAAACAAGCAGCACCAGAAACACTAGATCCATGGATCTAAACTTCACTTGTGACATAAAAAGAGAATTCTGGAGAGACAGATATGTGTCCCAAATTATCCCTGCTATGGGATAGGCTCCCCATTCATGTAGAACAGAGATCATCGCTGACCCTATTCAATAAAAATTTGATGGGAAATCATAAATTGACCCCCAGTCTGACCCCCATGTCTCTTATGGACAGAGGTTGTCAATAAGAAAAGTATTATCCTACCTTCCCCTACAAATCCTTAATTACCTCCCTGATAATGTGTGCCCTCATATAGATGCCCAGATACTCAGGGCACAAATGGTTTGGGGTGTGCAGCTAGGCTAAAGCCCTAATGGTCATTAGCCTAGTAGCAACTTATGAACCTATGGTCTGAACAATAAATAATAATGGAAGAATGTTCATTGCAAACAACTTTTGACATTACCTTACAAATAACTCTTGTAAAATTACTGACAGATTATTTATATAAGATTAAAAGTCTTAAGGCAGACTATCTGGCATACTTTTCCAGTATATTAAAATACTTGTGCTATAGTTAAAAATCCCTGCATTTTTTAATTTATGTTTCACTGAAGACATGTCCCCGGATTCTGCAAGCCTTGCACGGCGTGCAGGATTAGTGCAGAAGCTCCAGCAGGCAATATGTTTGCCGTGCGATCCAGGAATAGCCTGCAGGGGTGTGCACGAGTGCTCCTGCACTAGTCCTGCATGGACTCAGCCCCTGTATGCAAATTACCCCATTTGCAGGAGAAATCCATGCAAATGAGGTGACTTTGCAATCCAAGAAGCTGGAAACCGGCAGTGCAGACTAGTGTAATCTGCAGAAATGTACCCGGTTAGTAATCGAGTAAATTTCTGCAAATTCCAAAATGGAGCTGTGACAGCTCCAAATAAAGGTTGCATATCAGTCAGGAAGCATGCCAGTGGCCAAGTATAAGGCCATTGGCATTGAAAACAGCTTAAAAAATTAAAAAAAAATCAACTTTAATTTTTTTTTTAGCCGATCTCGGCTGTTTAAGCATACGGCAGCGACCCACAAATGGGATTGGGGGAAATAAGAAAATAAACCAAAAATAAGCACTTTAACTAAAATCACTATTCCACCAATGGCAGGCAGAAGACAACATGGCCAATGAGTAGTGGTTGCTAAGGGGGGAGGCTCAGTGTGAGACATGTAACTATGCATTAGCAGGCAATCCTATGAAAATGAGGGGAATGATAGTGAATCCCAGTTTTCCCCAGCATGCTAGTCAGATCCCAACAGTGTAAGAGCAGGAATAGCTTGGTGCAAGCCTAGGAGTTAGCTGACATCAAGGGGGAGTGTATCAGGCATACTGTAAATGGATTGGAGCCCTGTGGCTCAGGCTTGTTCCTAGCTAAGCACAGCTAAGCAAGGGGGTGTGTCTGAGTCTGCCTAGCACTCTTTACATTGCCTAAGCGGGTGTGCATGACACGCACCGGGTTTTAAAAAAAATAAAAAAGGTAAACCAGGAAATAGCAGCTCTGTGCACATTTGAGCACTGTGTTTGCACGGCGTGCACCTGGGCTTAAACAGGAAGGCAATAGGAAGGGAAAACAGTAGTAGGAAGTTAATCAAGGAGAACTAGCATAGCTGGCAGGTGAAATGTATCAGAATCAGCCAGTTACACAGGCAGAAGAACAGCCCAGCCCAGAACACTACTATAAACTATGCAAAGACCTTCCCCTCTGTTTTTTCTCATACTCTACACCACCGGTGTATACAAGCGGGGAACTTTTAACAAACAAAAATACAAAATGATAGGAGCTGCAGCAGGCAGCATACAACAACATATGCAAGAGGCTGACGGTGTTGAGGATGTGAATTCTGCCGATCAACCCACAGTGAGGAGACTGAAAAGAGTGTACAGACCCAGGGTAACCTACCAGGGGCTACATGAGCTGGAGATAGTGGAGTACTATAGGGTGGACATGGACCTTCTACAGCAAATTGTTGAGCTGTGCCAGCCACACCTGACACACCGAACTGACAGAGGGGAATCCATCCCAGTGGATCCCAAGGTATGTGTAGGCCAAGGAATACTAGCTACAGGTACCTCCCAAAGCTCAACTGGGGATATCATGGGGATCTCACAGGCATCAGCATTCTGGATGCCATGTCAGCACATGCCAGTAAGAACGTATATTTTCTCAACACCCATGAGGTTTTGGCCAGCAATATGCATCTCTTCCACCAAATAGCAGAATACCCTGAGGTAGTGGGTGCTATAGACTGCACGCACATACACATCAAAGCACCACCCGGTGATCAGGGTAGGGCCTACATCAACTGCAGGGGCCTCACCTCCATCAACTGCCAGGTCGTGTGTGATGCCCAGGGCATTATAATGAATGTGTGTGCAGGCTGCCCTGGAAGCTATCACGATTCCCACATCTGGCATCTGACGCAGCTGTACCAGAGATTTTCCAATCGGGACATCCCCTACGGTCACCTAGTGGAGGATGCTGGTTACACACTGGAGCTTTGGCTGATGGCACCCATCAGAAATGCACACACACCTGAACAAGAATGCCATAATGAGGCACATGCACAGACCAGACTTATAAAAGAGCATGTGTTTGGGATTCTCAAGTCACGGTTCCAGTGCCTGAACACATCCAGTGGAGCCTTTCAGTACTCACCAGCTACATGTGCTCAAATTGTTATGGTATGTGCTATGCTACACAATATGATCCTGTGGAAAAAGCTGCAGCAGGAACAGCACAGAGCAGGGCCACAAAGCCCCCCACCAGTGCCAAGGCCTGCACAGGTGCAAAGTGACTCAGAGGAGGAACAACCTGAGCCTGCCCCAGTAGGCAGATGGAGGCATGCCCAGTATGCCCTGGCCATGGCAAAGAGACAATGCATAGCACATGCACTGACACAGTAGGGACCCAGGGTAAAGACACCTCTCTCTGACTCACACATACAGTAAAAGGGATGCCAAACATGACACTACCTGTGCTCAACAATTTATAGGGAGTGTACTATGTGCATCCAACTCCAGCACCATTCTTAATCCTGGCACACCCACAAGGTAAGTCAATCAACCTACCAATTGCCAAATGGAGTAGAATGTGCTATTACCTGTATCTATGGTATGGATGTGAGCATGCAAGGGAATTGGGTGGCTGAATGTTATGGCAGCAAATAATAGATACCCATAGTGGCACCATGACATCTGTAACACATACTGGAGTCACCATAGTAGCCAGTACTGCACAGGGTGACAAAACCCACTGCAGGAAATGTGATGGTGACATGTGTGTCCATATGACTCATACATGCCAGTTAGGGAGGTTCACATACCCAACAACAGTCTCAGCCAGTAGGACAGGTGTAGACAAACCCAAACAGAGCCTGTGCTATGGCCTCTGAATGATGCCTATGGGTAACCTCCCCCCAAGCCTACACAGACAGACTACAGCAGGTCAGGCAGTGGGATGTTAGTTCTGAAGGGTAGGAAGTCAGACACTAATATGTCGGGAAAACAAAGCTAAGACCTGTAGTACACTGATATGCCTCTAGTCAGTATGATAGGTTAGAATACAGAATGAAATGGAGTACCTGACATACCAGTACAGTCATAGCAAATGTGTGCAAGTGCCAGGTGTGCCCCCCATCCTATGTAGACATGTAGAAACAGTAAGGTGTGTCCCCCAATCATGTGTAGAAATGTAGAAACAGTCAGGTGTGTCCTACCCCCAATCCTGTGTAGAAATGTAGTAACAGTCAGGTGTGCCCCTCCAAATCCTGTGTAGAAATGTAAAAACAGTCAGGTGTGCCCCCCAACAACCATATGTAGAAATGTGGTTACAGTCAGGTGTGCCCCCAATCCGATGTAGAAATGTAGAAATGGTCAGGTGTGCCCCTATCCCCAATCCAGCGTAGAAATGTGGTTACAGTCAGGTGTGCCCCCAATCCGATGTAGAAATGTAGAAATGGTCAGGTGTTCCCCCCACAATCCTATATAGAAATGTAGTAACAGTCAGGTGTGCCCCCTTACACCTATGTAGACATGTGGAAGCAGACAGGTCTGCCTCTTCCCCCAATCCAGTGTAGAAATGTAGTGATACTCAGGTGTGCATCCCCCAATCCTGTGTAGAAATGAAGTAACATGTATGAGTAGGTATAATATGAGTGGAGAACAGATGCCCAGAGGTGGCCAAGGTAGCAGGATAGGTTGTAGCATTTGCACAATATACAGGTCTGTGTGTGTTTGGATGGTGTGTGTTTCATAATGTGTGAGAGTGGTCAGAATGTATGCATGTTGAGGTAAGACCTGGTGGCCATTGCCCACTACTGCTGATGACAGGGACAAGCCCTCATGGCTGCAGTGCCAAAGACAATCCCCACCCCAGTATAACACATACCAGCAGTAAGCCATGGTAAATGTATGGTGGTAATATGTGTCACCATCTGAAAAACTGACATGGCATGGCTGTTGGGCTAGAAATACATGCAGTACACAGGGGAAAGTACCCCAGACATACAGTATATATTGTGTCACTGTGAAATGGAGACACTCTTGGATTTGTACATATAGGTATGCATCACAGTAACTGGACCTGTAGTAGGGGATACTGGTGATGTCTGCCTGAACACCTACAGATCACAAAGGAGGTAGGACTGATGTATTGGGAATCAGCTGATGTACCTGCACATGCCAGCATAACTGGAATGCCTCATGCATATCTGTGTGTCAGATGCAAGTAGCGTCCATAGCACACATGTACCCAGGCACACAAACACCCCCCACAGGCACCTCTCTGGTAATATCCCTGATGTGGGGAATGGGTACAGTAAGACCCCATCTGTATATGGCATAGCAGAAGAAAGCAGTATGCAGTGCAGGTGTCCCATGCAGATGTGTCCCTAGCTGTAGGTAGCACCCTGCCAGCATCCACACAACCTAATCAAGACTGATAGAAGTTATTGGCATGAACACCTATCACACCTACCCTGTCACCCCAGGGGAATATACTGTATAGTGGTCTGGGACTGTAGGACTGACAGAATGCAACGGCCTGCCACATCTGGCCTTCAGCAACACCTAATTCCCCACAGGTGTCTGCCAAAGGCCTGTGTCTCACTTGTACTGACAATGCATGTTATGTCATGGACACCCAAATAACAACATAACACACACCTCATAAGCCATATGCAAGGCCATGTGGACAAACCACAGTAACATGTCCACCACGTCCCACTGCATGAACTGTGGACCAACACTAACACACACCTGTGATGTGGTGATACCCTTAGGGAAAGTATCAGAGAATGTATGCATTATGTATGGAAGAGGTTAGAATAACATAGTGGGTTGTGGGAGCATGGGCACCATGGAATGTGGAGGGTCTGACACCAAGCTGTGTGCACACACTATCCCTGGCTGCAAACACATACATGGGTGACTACACACCTGCTCATACACCACAATAGGGTGAATGTCCTGAACCATGGCCCCTGCCTCTGGCTAACATGTGCAAATCTGTACAGCTGTGAGGCATTGCCAAAGCAAGATAAGGCCATACTGTCATGTCGATGGGTGGACAAGTATGGGATCCTCTGCCAGCACTGTACCAAGGTGCTGAACTGGATACACAAACCTAGCACCAAGTGTCTGCAGCTCCACCTCCAGAATGGCATAACTTACCATAAATACGTAGGTGTCTGCCCACAATACCGGACACAGCTGCAGTCACCCTTGTCCCCCAAGTCATCACTGTGAGCAAGAATGCCCACCTGATAGTACATGAGGACAGAAAACATCACTGTCTATAACAGTATACATGTCTGAATATCTCTGCTAACAGCAGTACCATGCAGCTGAAGCAGCACAGACACAATCACCTACAGTACACACTATCCCCTGCACAGTTTGTCACCATATTGCCAAATGATCGACGGATACCCTGCAGAAACAGTATGCTACCTGTAGGTGTACAACACAAAGGTCTGCACTGCAGTACAAACTACCTGGAATTGATCCACACATGCAGTACAGAAGAGCATACAGGGCATGCTCACACACTTAAACAAATGAAGGCCATGTCTGCAAACAACAGTGGACCAGACATATCTGGCAGTTGCAGATGTTAGTGCAGACACTCCTCAATATGCACCACTCATGCTTTTCACACACATTGGATAGGAATACAGGCATATATCCAAGGACAACGCACTATAATAAGCCAAAGGCAGACATACATAGATGTATGGAATAGAGTGACTGTCACAAGGGGCCATCCATTATGAGAACTGTCCTACCCAGCACACTTCCAAATGGCTACAACCACATGAGGTTCAGATGTCACTCACTGTAGACCTTAGCCACTGGTATCTGTCAGCATTACAGACTATGTGTTGCAAGTGCTAGCTGTGCAACATGACTGTACAAGGAAGTAGTCATCTAGCAGCTGTGTACATGTACCTGTGGAATATAACCTTGCATGTGCCCGCATGTGGGGTATCAACCTCTAGATGAATGGGTTATGGCCCATGCACACACATTGCCCTCCCCATAGCTGTACTATAACAAACCTGCTGAGGTCATTCACTTTGAAATACACCCCTGTGAAAGGTGTTGGCCAGTAATCTCTGTGGCGCTTTGTATAACTGCGTACTGCTGTAGTGTGATAAACTAATTAGGTAGGAGATCTAATCCCAGACATGGCAAGTGTGTGTGTCTGTGTACAGAGCAATGCTTTTTAGGCTAGTCACATTCACTACAATTCAAATGCCCTACTTTGGCAAGGTTGCTGATGTCATACACTGTGAAATACACCTTTTGAAAAGTTGCAGCCCAGTAATCTATGTGGCATGTCCTATAAATGCATACTGCTGTTGACTAAAAAGCTCATTAGGTAGGTGTTCTAATCCCAGACATGGAAACTGTGTGTTTGTGTATCACTGTCTGTGTAGGAAGCAATGCATTTTATGCTAGTTACACTCACTACAATTCAAATGCCCTAAATTGGCAATCCTGATGATGTCATTCATTGTGAAATACACCTTTGGTGAAAGAGTAATCCAATAACCCCTGTGGTGCATCCTATAGCAGCTTCATTCTGTAGTGTGATTATAGAACTCTGGTAGGGGTTGTATTCCCCCCCTGGCAGTTGTGGATGATTTGTGTGTGTTTCTATGTCTGTGTAGGGAACAATGCATTTTAGGCTAGCCACACTCACTACAAATCAAATGCCCTACTTTGGCAATCCTGCTGATGTCATTCATTGTGAAATACACCTTTGGGGAAAAAGTACACCAGTAATCTCTGTGGTGTGTCCTATAACAGCTTCATGCTGTAGTATGATATAGAACTCTGCTAGGGTTTCTATTCCCACACATGGCAATTGTGTGTGTTTCTATGTCTGTGTAGGGAGCAATGTATTTTAGGCTAGCCACACTCACTACAATTCAAATGCCCTACTTTGGCAATCCTACTGTCAATCATTATGAAATACACCTTTGGGGAAAGAGCACTCCAGTAATCTCCGTGGCGTGCCCTATAACTGTGCAGTGTAATAAACTATTTAGGTAGGAGTTCTAATCCCAGACATGACATGTGTCTGTGTTTGTAAGTCGTATCCTGTGTGGAGGTGAATGTGAGTGTGTAACAACTGGACTAAATGTGGAGTGGGTTTTGCATATTTCTTCGATGGTGGCCCTAGTATATATCACAATGTGCACTGTACAGGGATAACAGATGTGAAATAGCCAAGAGGCTGGAGTGCAAATCCATACCCCTACATGTGACATCAAGGCCAGGCAAACAAAATTAGCAACACTAGTATCACCCAGAGAACACTCTCAACCCATGTCCCATACACACACACTTGCCTAGGCAACAGCCGCTATGTTGGTAGTACCCTGCATATTGTCCACTGATAGCAACCATGGTGTGATTGCAGTGGGCTACAGAGGGCCTGGCACCTTGTCCATCTGTCCAATAGGCACGTACATGCTGACTGTGCTCCTTCCCCATGTTTCCCACTGGACACCTGCAACACCTGTGGTGCCATCAAATGTGACCGACAAAGGACATACCATGCTTAAAAAACATGCCCTGTATGGACAGATTCCACTGGCACCAGGGAATGCTGGTATCATGCTATCAATGTAGGTGTAGGGCAAACTTGCTGTGCATTAACAGTTCCCACCACATGAGGCCTGGACTGGCACATCTAATGATAATCTGTATACACAACATGGGCCAGACACTCCAGGTACAGTTCTACATGTCACTGTAAATGCATGTGTGAGGTGTGCACATCCCAGACACTGTCCATGTCATGGACTAAGGAACACATACATGGCAAGCAATGCACAACATTGGCCACACGCAATAGTCACCCAGATGACTGGATGGTGAATACAATACCCACCTGTGTGAGCAGATTCAGAAACTACACCCCTGAGCCACAATGTAGACCAATGTCATGTGGGCTGTTGCCAAGGTATACCTATCACCTAGCCTGGTATAGATGTCTGGCACAGTCGACCACAACACCCATGAAGCAATGCACCCATGCATGTCAATACTGGCACAGTGTGTGTGTGTGTGTGTGTGTGTGTGTGTGTGTGTGTGTGTGTGTGTGTGTGTGTTGTATGATGCGTATGATCACATTCACACTCACTACAACCCTCATTGGCATACGGAAGCATGCTGTCCAATGTCAGACACCTCCACATACCCTTTGCCCATATAACTTCTGTAATGACCCCTGTGATGAATGTGATACCTGCACAGTAATGTGTTGCGGCAATCTCACTAGTAATGAGTTGTATTTCTGGTCCTGCCAAGTGTGTCAATGTGTGTGTGTCCCTCAGAGAGTGTGGCTGTGTTGATACTGGCACCTGTTCATGCGGACAGGCATGTGTACTACACCTACCATATAGCTACCATATCCCTGTTACAGATGTCACTCACCATCACATATACATTTTGAGGGCTCCTCAACATATAACCCATGTGGCGCATTCAATAACTTCAATAGAAATGTGATGTCAGGGGTTTGGTAGGTGTGTGACACAAACATGCTTATGTTTTACTCTCCCACCCCTCCCTGACTTTACTTTGCCTCTGTCTGCCTCTCTCTCTCCCTTAATGGTGGATGTGGAGACATACATCTGCTTTGCTTAGGCAGCAGCATGTGTATTTTAAGTGATGCTCATGATCAGCTGATGGCCTCTGCATGAATTGCAGCCCTCCTCTAGCTGATTGCATGTGGAACAGCTGTGGTAGCAATCCCATTGCCAATTGCATAGAAACAGACTACAATATCTAGGAGCATCATGTCGGTGTTGGGCCTTTTCATTCACTGTGAGCAGGAACTCATTCTGTTGTTTGGCAAAACACATCTCAGATGAATTGGGGATTTACTTCTACCAACATACACTGTGGAAACAGGGCAACACACAGGAGGGGGATGTGCCTGACCTGACTACAGACTGTAAGTCCGGCTATACTGCATTTGGTGTAATGTTGGTTTAACAGGGTGTGTGTGTTGATATGGCTGTCCTACATGTTTTAATAACTGTCATGTCAGTGCTATGTTTATGAGGAAAACCCATCTGTAGGGTCATCTGCAGACTGGGCAGTGTGTGGTGCCTTTTGTTTCATGTGTTACCCACAGAGCACCTATCTGTGAACTGCAAAAGGTAGTGTGAGGATTGAAGTCTGTAGATGGTGACAGCCATGAGAGTTACTGACTTCATATCCCTCATAGGACATATGTTGCAACAGACCCTGTTACAACAGTAAATGTATGAGGTTATCACAGTAACATGTCAATATTGGCCCTGTGTATGTGCCTCCAGCCACAACTCTGTCAACCTTTGTACATATGTCATGCAGTAAGAGGTGCATATCTGCTGTACACCATAATTAGTGACATCATATCTGATAACAAGCCAGTGAGATATCAGACCGCTACACATATTATGTATAGCAGGGGTTATATTTGATAACATAACCTGGACATTCTGTGGTTCTGTGTACAGTACTGAGGTCTGTGTACATAAAGTGAATGTCGACTGTGTGTATTGTCAGTATGTACTGTGGCTTGTGTACAGACTGTGGTAGATGTCATTGTTCCTGGTCCCGTTCTATCCCTGTTGGCTTACATGTTTGTAGGGCTATACACACACACATGCCCCATACCACAGACAGGCATTGGACCACACTGTGTAGTGGCTCAGTATATATAGAGTTAGTGTGTGAGTGGCACATATGAGGATGGTATCAAACAGATAGACCATATACTGTAATATTATGCTAGCTTACCATACGTGGCTATAGCTGTGTTCACATTGGCTGTGGTCATGCACTTTCACACTGATGTATCGTACTCTGTGCTGTGACATGCCTGTAGAGCCTGCTATATATGCAGGTACATGTGCATTCCCCCATAGGAAAGGTAGGCCAGTGTTGAGCCAGTCAGCCAGTAGCCTGCACAGTGATGTTATATATGCCTAGCAGCTTAGTGTACTTACCCAGTGTGATGTCATATCCAGAAATGTGCCAGATGTACTGCTGCCAGGCCTCCCTTAACAGTCATGTATGTCATACAGAGCAGTGGGATGCTGTACAGATGTATGTCAATATCTAGTGGGTAGTATGTGGCCATGGCACCTCTGTACCAGCAGTTATTATGTGTCAGGACAGACAGGGGTATGTGAATGCTTAACCTATGGGGGCAAATGTATACCAGTCATTACGTGTTATACCCATCTACATGGCTGTTAACATCCACATTGTCAGGCTTGGTCCACGTGTCTTGCACTAAGGGGTTCTGTGTATACCTCTGGACTGTCCAGAGTGTGTCAGTATGTCCCCATATATTGGTCAATATCTATGCTGTAGTCAACAGGAGCATTACATGCTCGAAGCGGTACTGTACTGTGATGTCCTTAGGATGTCTGCCAGTAGCCAATGGTGCACATGTTAAAATCAGATGTGACCTCCCATACACACCATGTCTGTGAAGACAATCCCTATTACAGTAGCAATACTCTACAAATATAATTGCTATACACACCTGACATCCCCTTGCACTATGAAGTTGAGACTATAAGGGCTGAGGTAGGGCTACACTCCATGTTCAGGACATATGGTGAAAATATATGTATATATAATTATCCAGATATCTATATAGATATATACACATATACATATTGACATATATATAGATGGATATGTATATGTACATATAAATACATATCAACACCCAGATATATACATATACAGAGCAATATATGTCTACACATGTACAGATAGGGATACATATGCACATATGCGTATAGATATCTACATATATACTGACAGTAGTAGGTATATCAGAATAGATATGTATGCACATATAGTTATAGATATCTACATATATTCCAACATATCTAGGCATATCTGTACACATAGATTTGCATACATATATAGCTATATATACACATATATCTAGATATACATATACGTATATCTATATATACATATATCTATATATACATACATGTATGTATATATATATATATATATATATATATATATATATATATAGAGAGAGAGAGAGAGATATATATACATACAAAGAGATGTACACATGGCCATATATATATATATATGGGTCTAGGTTACAACGTCGACAGATGAGAAGACCGACAGCGAAATCACCGACGTGAGAAGATCGACTGATGAAAACACCGACGCGGAGAACACCGAGATGGGGAAAGGATGTGTAAGTATGCGGTAGTGACGGACGTTAGGGTGCGAGTAAGGTAAGTGTGCGATGTTAGCGGTCTGTAGGGATAGGGGTGGGTTAAGTGAGTTAGGGTTAGGGCGCGAGTTTGGTAAGGGTGCAGTAGTGAATGTTTTGTGTTAGGGGCGGGTTAAGTGAGTTAGGGTTAGGGCGCGAGTTAGGTAAGGGTGCAGTAGTGAATGTTTTGGGTTAGGGCGGGTTAAGTGAGTTAGGTTAGGGCGAGTTAGGTAAGGGTGCAGTAGTGACTTTGTTTGGGTTAGGGCGGGTTAAGTGAGTTAGGGTCAGGAGGCGGGTTAGGTTAGTGTGCGATAGTGACGGACCTTAGGGTTAGGGTTTGGTTAGGGTAGTGGATAGTTGTGTATGTAAGGTTTAGTGTTTGTTTGTTAGGATTTAGGTGTGCTTGTGTTGTGTGTGTGGTTTTTGGTCAGGGAATTTGTTTTGTTTATTGGTTGTTGTGATGATGTGTTGAGTGTGTGTGGTGTCGTGTTTGTGAGCTGTCGATGATGTGGTGTCGGTGATGTCGTTGTCGATGTTGTGTGCTGTCGGTGTTATAACCTAGAACCATATATATATATATATATATATATATATATATATATATATATATATATTGATATATAGAGAGAGACAGAGAGAGAGAGAGCACTATACAGATGTGTATACAGACATATGTATGAGTATACATGTGTATGTACATGTAGACATATATAGACCTATTATATGTATACAACCATATTCCTGCCATAATTAAACTGACGGTTGTGTATACCCTCCCAGATGTATCTCACCGTATGTATCTGCTATGTGCACACTATGACAAAACAACATATGTGATGCAACAGTCATATTAATAACAAGGACTACACAATTCAGCAACAAGGCAATTGTTCAATACTACACAATATGCATATTGACAGCTATATTGGTAAAACAACAACTGCTTTCACAGTGGTCATGGTGTAGTGGTTAAGTGCTGTGACTTCAGTGTATAGAGTCCTGGGTTCAAGACCTGGAAGGGCTGTTCATTTTGTTGCTGGGAAGAACAAGAGCTGTCAGATACAGAGTGGTTAAGGTAGTTTTGTGCAGCTTTAAGTGGGTTTGCACGAAGCTAAGTGGTGCTGAGCTATGGGTAAATGTATGGGTGCTTACACAGTGTAAGCATCGCTTACCAGTGTGAAAATCAGCTTAGCTGTTATATTGCAGCAATGTTGATACTTGCTAGTTATGACTTAGGCCTGGTAACCAGGTCACACCACCCAATCTGATAGTCTGTTATAAGTTTATGTAATGCCATGTACAATACATGTGCCTATGTGCTGTCATTATTGTAGCAAGGGGTGTGAGTGCCATGTGAGGGACACAGACATATATGAGGCCTGTACAGCACTGTTATCCATATGAATTTGTTACAAACAGGTGCAGTAGCCCAGGGTATGTGCTGTCACACTGGCATGTAGTGTATCATGGCAGTACTACTGCTGAAAGTGCTAACCCAGGCAAGAGCAGAGTGCTAAATGTAGAACTGACAACAGGCACACCTGTGGGAATAGCTGGACACTGAGGTCTCCCTGTCGTATCCCTGGTGTGTGAGCTGTGTCACAGCATATACCCCTTACTGGGTAATGATCCATCATGTGGAATGTAACTGTAGACTACTGTCTGTACAGCACATGTTAGTGATGGCATCTGACATGTAGTTATGGCATACATATTGTTGTCAGACATCTGTCTGTCAACACACTCATGCTACTGCATAGTTACTTGCCAAGCTGATGACTGTCAGTCCCTGTACAGATGTGCAGATGGTAGGTATCCAGCTGGGATATGTACAGGCAATCTAAGCTTGATTGACACTGACATGCCTGCCCAGTTGTGTAAGAACTGACACATTTAGGAGATGTCTAGGTACACAGCTATGACTACCTGCAGCGATGCACCCCTGTACTGACACATGTGTATGTGTGCATGACTGAGTATAACAGCACACCTGTACTTGGTAATTCCATGAGGGCCTTCACAACCAACGCAACACCCATTGCCATAATCAGTTGTGGCTGCTACTGTATGGGACTTTACATGTACCATGTTAAGCTCCCCCCCCTATACCGGCTACATGAGACTTGCAGTACTAGCACAACAGTGTTTTACAAATGGGGTGATAGGCATGGGATACCCATTGTTGCCAAGTAACAGTGTGCATGTATGTGGATGGGTCTACATCAGGTTGCAGGGTATACACGCCTCAGCGGGTCACCTGTCCATGTGGCACAGGCAATAACCATTTTAGTAATGTGTGACATGTGTTCAACTGTACCCCAGATATGTTACAGCCATGGTGTCACCACAGTGCCATACCCCATTGTGGAATATGACTGCAGACCATCCTCGTGCTGACACATGTACACCTAGAGCACAAATGGATAACATTATAGGGACCACAATCAACCAGTGTTACTGACAGCTATAATGCAGCATTGCTGGATGGCTACACTACCTGCCATTTATGCATTCCACTTTACTCCTTACAACATGTTACACTGCAGTACTGTGGTACACTTTAGTTCAGTCACCATGTGCATCAGAACCATATTAGCCTGTCCTTGCATTGATGGTATGGAAGACAGAGATGTGGCATAAGTATCATCATATGCACAGGGCATCCTTGTGTTGACACATGTACACCTACAACACAAATGGATAACAATATAGAGACCAAAACCAACCAGCATTACTAACAACTATAAGGCACCATTGCTGGACAGCTACACTACCTGCCATTTATGCATTACACTTTACTCCTTACAACATGTGACACTGCAGTACTGTGGTACACTGTAGTGCAATCACTGTGTGCATCAGAACCATATTAGCCTGTCCATGCATTGATGGTATAGATCACAGAGATGTGGCACAGGTATCATCATATGCACAGGGTGTGATGCTGGTTTGCCAGAGACCGAGGGTGGGCCATACATTTGACACCATGTGTGTGGGTGAGGGATGTACTGGGGTGAGCTGGGTGTGGTGATGTCGTGTGTGTAGGTATGTGGATGCCCCAAGTGTGTTTGCATAGTGTGTCGGTATGCATGCACACAGTTCTGCCATGTGGCTGCCCTACACAGATGTTTATGGACAGCTGCAGACCATACCTGGCAGAGTGTGCAGTTCACTGCCTCCAGCCATGGACACATGGACTGTGCCTGCCAGGGGTTCCATGGGCATGTCCAGGTACAGGCCTCGATGTGTCACTCTCACCTGACGATGACAAATGTCTGCTGGTACCAGGTCCCTCCTGGGACTGGCCAGGACTATGTGCTTGTGGCCTGCTGTGGTGTGGTGTGGACAGCAGCCTCCACAGTGCCGAGGCTTGTACTGCCACTATGGGAGCCCCTTGGTGTCCTAGCATGTCCACATTGACTACCAGCTGTTGGTGTTGCTGGCCTACGTCCATGCGGCTGTTGCAGCACTCCCACCACAAGTTCAAGCACGAACAGACCACGGTCGATGAGGGCCATCATATCACCAGACCATCTATCCATGAACTCAGTTAATCCATGGATGGCACCAGCCAGTTCATGGGCATTGTCATTTGTTATTCAACAAATCACCAAAGCCTCCACGATAGCAGCAAGTATTATTTTATTGAGATAAAACAAGCGCTTTCACGCATCTAACAATGCGCTTCTTCAGGTTACAAATTTTAAATGACATGAGTTCATTTTATATAATAAACTATGTATCCAATTAATTAAAATTCCGGCGGGAAAAATATCAATTAAACATTAAGAATCATTAATTATCACTAATAGTTAGTATCAGGCCCTTATATGGAAAGCATTTCCTGTGGTGAATACTCTTTGAAAAAATTATACTACAACTTTCAGTATAAAAGCAACAAATAACTGCAAGTGTAGGCTAGAGAAGTTCACCATCCTATAGCCTTATATCCATTCAGATGGTCTCTGTGGTGCACTTAAATATGTTATAACATTATCTTACGAAGAAGTTTTTCTACAACAAGAATCTTACGTTGCATTTATTCTGTTGTAAACCACAAATTAAAGTGCTATACTTTGGTATTTATATATATTGGTACCACATCAACCTTTGTATTAAAAGAAAACAATATATATACAAAAAATTCATGGTACAAAAGAGTATCATTGCTTAGATATGATGTATCTATACAAATAGTATGCATTGTATAAAATAAATCAAGTCATCAGCTAATATACAATAAAATATAGTATATAATATCATAAAATAAAATAGAGTATATAGTGTATAATATATAAAAAAATTTTTGTATTGTAAATGAATAAAATAAATATTTCAATTAAATTTACATCATATTACAATATCAAATATCAAATAAAAAATAAAACATTAAGGTAAATGGATTATGGTTACTAACATATTTTATAAATCTTATATATTTGTATAATCAATTATTCATATATTAAATACTAACCACAATCATGTTTATAGTAGCGCTGGTCTAATGTTGATCGCTGTATTTAAGCCTGGCTCTATGTGTGCTCTGAGTAATAAAATCCATTTTAACTCGTATAATTCTAAAGTGTCACGTGCATTACCTTCCCTTCTACTTGGATAAAGTATCTGTAGTACTCTAAATTTAAATGAATGTGATATAAATATCTGGCAATGTCTGGCTAGAGCATTGTTGGTATTCATTTTTTGTATATCATATAGATGGTTATAGGCTCGATCTTTGAGCCTACGTGTTGTCATGCCCACATAGTATACATTGCAAGAGTCACATGTTGCCAAATATATGATATTTTTAGTATCGCAAGTAGCATAAAAATTAGGTATAAAATTATAACCTGTCTGCATGTTTTCAAATGATTGTTGGACACTAATATGCTTGCAAACACAGCATTTATTACATGGATAGGTTCCTTGCCTATATTTCATCCTAATATCCAAAGGAATACATAATGTTTTCTCTTTACATAGTAATCTTTTCAGATTTGGACAGTTGCTATATCTGAAGGTGGGGTGGGCACCCACCACATTCTTCAGATCATGGTTCATATAGAGTAACTTCCAATTCTTCTGAATAATCTCTTTTATGTATTGGATATCATTTGTGAATTTAATATCATATTGTATCTTACCCCTTTTCGATCTGGCAAAATGCCCATATCCATTTGATTTATATCTAACACTGCAAGCCATCTTTGTTTTGTCCTGAGATTTTAGTTGTAGATGCTCAGAGTATCCCCTATTCATGAAACATTCTTTTTGAAAACTCAAAAGCATTTCTCTGTCCTTCATGTCACTACATATTCTAGTTATTCTATCCATTTGATTTTTTATAATATTAGGAAAGATATGACGCGGATGCATGCTCTCATGGTGTAATATAGCGTTTTTCCAGCATGGTTTTCTGAATAATGAAGTGGTAAATCTATTCAGTTCATTCTTCATTATTACTACATCTAAATAGTTCACCTTATGTAGAGAAGCTTCATAGGTGAACCTAAGGAAAGAGGTGGTAGATTCCATATATTTAACGAATTCTTCTAAGGACTCCTTGCTCCCATTCCAAAACAGTAGAATGTCATCCACAAATCTCCTATAGTATAATATTTTTGTGGTGAAAATCTCATTATTTAAGATATGCTTCTTTCCCATTCAAATACTATATTGGCATAGACATTTGCACAGGGGTGCCCATGGCTACCCCCCATGTCTGTCTATAGGTCTTATCCTGATACATGAAAATGTTATTGTTAAGTGTAAGCTCCAATAATGCACAAATCACAAATTGTTCATTCTGACTACCCATTTTAAATTCATTCAAACAACTTCTAACCGCCTCTACACCAAAGTCATTGGGTATACTCGTGAACAAATTCTTTATGTCTAAAGTAACTAACAATGTCTCTTGATGTATTTTATCAATCCATGGTGAATTTTTAAGATCTTCCAACAATATGTATGAGTTCTTTAAAATAGTGGGAATTTTATCTACCAAAGGAGATAGTTTATATTGTATATATTGTGATGCATTCTCGGTTACCCATAATCGACCTGATACTATAGGGGGATGTATCCGGAGTCCCTTTATGATGGGAATTAAAGGGGCTTCTATTTCTAAATAGTCATATAGTTGTTTATCAATGCATCTTGTCATTAAGAGGTCATATAAAGAATCTTGAACATTTCTTATTATTAGTGTAATTTCTGCTTTACTAATCATTGTGTATGCTGTTTCATCACTTAACATCATGATCATCAGGTTATTATAGAAGCTGGAGTCCATTATTACCACCCCCCCCCCTTTGTCTGCAGGTTTGAATACCACGCTTTCATCATTGCATA
Source organism: Protopterus annectens (assembly GCF_019279795.1). Lineage (NCBI taxonomy): Eukaryota > Metazoa > Chordata > Ceratodontiformes > Protopteridae > Protopterus > Protopterus annectens. The sequence goes on along the minus strand of NC_056730.1, from coordinate 552,576,582 downwards.
ACAAATCTAAGCTGCTTCTTTGTAATTGATTTAAGTTGTAAAACAATTTTTTATGTCTTTTTTCTTTGTAATAATTATAAAAGTCAAATTCACATGCTCTTAAAAAGCATTCTATAGAGCCAGGTATCGGTGGAGTGAATGTACTTTTCCGTTTTGGAGCCATGGATTCAGATATGACATCAACACATTCTGAATTCTGAAACAAGAGTCTTAAAGTCAGCCTCCTGGTAAATTTACGAAGCAATATGAGTGTCTCTGATAATTCACTGCCTCGTGAGGGTATATATGACAACCCCTTGTTGAGTATAGAACATTCAGTTTCTGTTAATTCTCTGGATGATATGTTGAAAAACAGGGTGTTTAGAATTTTTTCTTCCTGTTCTGCCAGTTGTCTCCTGACATCTTGCTTCCCCTTCCCTGCTGGTGGAACGCATCGGGGCACGTTGTTTGTATGGAAGCGGAGAGTTTAAAACCGAAGCCTTGTTGGAACTGGCACTCAGTGTATTTATACCTTCTTTGGGTCTAGCTCCTGTTGTTGGAAATTTTAAACCTTGTTGATTACAAGGTAAAGATGAATTAGAAGAGGTAATGTCAACTTCTGCTTGCGATGAATTAAGTGCACCACTGCTAGATGCACTATTATCTAAATTAATGGGAGTCAAATTAGTATTCGTGCTATTAGCCAGGTTGTTATTAGCCCGATTTGGCTCACCAATTGCTGCTGCTTCATTGTACCTCGGCCAAATGAAAATATTGCCGACCTGGAAATCATTGCAATCTCTTTTCAGTTTTTTTAACTTCACTTGTTCTAGCTTGTTACTATAAAAAGTCACTTGTGATAACATATTATTCAGCTTAGATATGCAGTGCTCACTTTTATACTTTGTAGTTATGTTTTTGTGCTCACCTTCAACTTTCTCAATAAGTTCATTCTCCGTAGGCTGGAAATAGTCAATGAGTAGTTTTAGGTAACTGTAGCCAAGCTCTAGATTAAGCTGTTGCCATCTCCGTAGGAGATCTGGGTGCGCCTCTCCATAGCTAGGCATACAGAGGGAATGACTTTGAAGTGCTGGCATGCCTCCAGATGTCTCCTCTGCCAGATTAGTCTGTGAAGTTTGTAAAGGTTGTTCTCCAGGCTTCTTAGCTCTTCATAAAATTCCTGCATATTATCACTGTAGGTATTCACCTCCTGTGCAGCATTCCCTTGAATGTTAAAGTTCAGTAAAGAATTTTCGCGTTGATGAAAAATGGTGTTCCAATTCATACCTTCACTAGCAATTTTTGGTGTATAATCCAATTCTATGTTAAGATTATCCATCGTGTGACGGTTAGCCGGAAACAAGAAAGAAAGAATCCAAAGTATCAGCAGCAGACCCAGCACGACCATCCAAGGCTTCAGTAAAGAAGTAAAGTGCAGATTATTCAACAAATCACCAAAGCCTCCACGATAGCAGCAAGTATTATTTTATTGAGATAAAACAAGCGCTTTCACGCATCTAACAATGCGCTTCTTCAGGTTACAAATTTTAAATGACATGAGTTCATTTTATATAATAAACTATGTATCCAATTAATTAAAATTCCGGCGGGAAAAATATCAATTAAACATTAAGAATCATTAATTATCACTAATAGTTAGTATCAGGCCCTTATATGGAAAGCATTTCCTGTGGTGAATACTCTTTGAAAAAATTATACTACAACTTTCAGTATAAATGCAACAAATAACTGCAAGTGTAGGCTAGAGAAGTTCATCATCCTATAGCCTTATATCCATTCGGATGGTCTCTGTGGTGCACTTAAATATGTTATAACATTATCTTACGAAGAAGTTTTTCTACAACAAGAATCTTACGTTGCATTTATTCTGTTGTAAACCACAAATTAAAGTGCTATACTTTGGTATTTATATATATTGGTACCACATCAACCTTTGTATTAAAAGAAAACAATATATATACAAAAAATTCATGGTACAAAAGAGTATCATTGCTTAGATATGATGTATCTATACAAATAGTATGCATTGTATAAATAAATCAAGTCATCAGCTAATATACAATAAAATATAGTATATAATATCATAAAATAAAATAGAGTATATAGTGTATAATATATAAAAAAATTTTTGTATTGTAAATGAATAAAATAAATATTTCAATTAAATTTACATCATATTACAATATCAAATATCAAATAAAAAATAAAACATTAAGGTAAATGGATTATGGTTACTAACATATTTTATAAATCTTATATATTTGTATAATCAATTATTCATATATTAAATACTAACCACAATCATGTTTATAGTAGCGCTGGTCTAATGTTGATCGCTGTATTTAAGCCTGGCTCTATGTGTGCTCTGAGTAATAAAATCCATTTTAACTCGTATAATTCTAAAGTGTCACGCATTACCTTCCCTTCTACTTGGATAAAGTATCTGTAGTACTCTAAATTTAAATGAATGTGATATAAATATCTGGCAATGTCTGGCTAGAGCATTGTTGGTATTCATTTTTTGTATATCATGTAGATGGTTATAGGCTCGATCTTTGAGCCTACGTGTTGTCATGCCCACATAGTATACATTGCAAGAGTCACATGTTGCCAAATATATGATATTTTTAGTATCGCAAGTAGCATAAAAATTAGGTATAAAATTATAACCTGTCTGCATGTTTTCAAATGATTGTTGGACACTAATATGCTTGCAAACACAGCATTTATTACATGGATAGGTTCCTTGCCTATATTTCATCCTGATTGTCATTTGCAGATGTGAGAGCAACCCTCTGCAGCCTCAGGCCCTGTCTGTGGTAACATTCTATACATGCCTGTGCCACCATGACAGCCTCAAACATGTGCCTGCTGGTACCAGCTATGTCACCTCTGCAAGGGGCATGATGTCCAGTGGCCCTACCATGAGTATCCTGGGACATCTGCCCATGTCGTTCCCTGCCGGACATCCAGCTATGCCTGCTGCAACCGGACACATTAGGCATGGTTACCACACTTTCCTGTGCACTGCCACTGAATGTCAGCTGTCCCTCCGCTAGGGCCACTGGTGATGGGGTGTATATATGCACTGAAACTGTGTGTGGGGTTGGGGGTGACTAAAAGGGGAATGTCAAATGTTGGCGCAGTGTCGGCCACTGACAACCCCACCTGTACCTCAACATTACTATCATCATCTTTGGTGTCTGTATGGAGACCAGCATCACACTGCATGCAGGAGGGACCCTGACCCACCTCGCCACCTGTGGGGGGGAAACAATAAACACACTTTAAAACCTGTACAGCATTGCCTAACAGTACACACACACACACACACACACACACACACACACACACACACACACACACACACACACACGCACACACACACACCTCCATAATACCTACCTGCCCATGGCTTTACTGACAGTCCCATGTATATGTCCATGTGGTACCCCATCCTGCATCACACTTATTAACATAAACACATTGATACCACCCATTAACATATCTGTCCTCTAAATGCCTACACAAGTGGTCATAACACAAGGCCTGTTGCTACTTTACCTGCCTGACCTTTGTGCAATGGTTTTGCATGGCCTCACTGCTGTCATTCGGTATGCACCCTCTGTATGTCCGGACATGGTGAGCATGGCCCCTATATGTGTGGGCCAGGGGTGGCTCATGCTATAGGACTGCAGGACTGCAGTCCCCGCACCTGTAAAAAGAAAACAATAAATAGTAAGTCCCCCCCACTGTAGAAAAGTTAGAATAAAAAATAAAAAATATTCATGAGTCCCAGAACTCCACGCATGGGTGCTTAGTTCCTGACTGCTGTGTTAAGCAGTCCAGAACTCCACACATGCGTGCTTAGTTCCTGAACTCCAGACTGCTCTGTTAGGCAGTACGGATAGGGAAGGATGGGAACTCTGCCCTGCCAGCCCAGATGTCTGTGCAATGACAACTGCACAGACCAGAAGAACACTGGACTGCATCGCCCACAGGCTTGAGGCTCCAGCCTACTCACTTCTTGCAGGGAAACCCAGAACAGCCTGCGTGGGCTGCTATGGAGGACAGACAGGTGATTGGGCTACTGCAGAGGACAGATTCAGGCTGCTACAGAGGACTTAGCTGCCATAGAGGATCGGATTTGCAGAAGGTAGGTTGTGTGTGTGATGCCCCAGTTGCTACATGGTGGTGGGTAGAGAATAAGGCTTGAACCCTGTATTTTGTGCCCAAGTGGCAAGAGCCTGAATTCCCTACCCACCGCCATTTGTAAAACATTTGCAGATTTTTGCCTCATATTTGTTCTGTTCAATCTGTTCCTCATAAAAATCTGTGGTTTCTGTATTTTTGTCAAATGCAACCAATAGTGCAATCATAGCATTGTTGCCTGATAGCTACATGTTGTCTGATTTGATTCTTGGCTAGGGTGCCTTCTGGGTGGAGTCTGTATGTCCTTTGTGGGTTTACTCTGGTGTCCTTGATGGATATTTGTCCCTATTTTTTGGACTGTATTCCCCCATTATTGGCTTTGTCCAGGTTTTTTGTGTCAAGGCTGAGAGCTATGGTGATAACTGAACTCACTAAATATATATGGGGGCTGTATTCCCCCATTACTGGCTTTGTTCACGTGTTTTGTGCTAAGATGTTGACAGCTATGGTGAGAACTGAATTCACTAAATGGTAGCCATTTAAGTTTCTGTCTTCCTTTTTTTCAGCAAACAGATGATCTGGCATAGTGGTATGTTGCTCTGACTATTTTGCACAGGGTCCTGGGTTCAATACTTGGCAGTGAAATGTATGGTGGTAACACAGCATTTTATTCTAATGACTTTCCAACATTATGCAAGCAATGTTTAAAATGTATCCCTGTTTTTTGGTCTTTTGCCCCCCACCCCAAATTTTGGATTTTTCGATTTCTTGTGGTGCAAAGTTCAGAGATGCAGCTGAGTGTCCAGTAGATTTTACAAGAAGCTGAGAGCTGCAGGGGAACAAACGTTTAGTACTGCTTATGCCAAGTTGACTTGCATTGTTACTAACACAACATGTAGTGTACTTGCATTTGGTAAAGATGGCTGTGGGTTCTACTCCCACAGTAGGTCAATGCATTACTGATACTGTACTGTATTGTCAAGGGGTGGATGCTGCAGTCCTTTTTGGTGAAGATACCTAGTAACTATGAACCTGTTATCAGTTTGCCATCCATTCTCTATTGCAATATTACTAGCTTATAATTTTTTTAATGCAACTTAGGCAATTTATTCTTCAAGAGCAACAGGCACTTTATTTGTAGGTGAAACAATGAAATATAAAGTTGTTTGCTAGCAGCAACCTCATCATTAGTTTCAGATTTCTTTAATGTGGAATTATTTAGATGACTTTTACTTCTTCAGAGATTGTGCATATTTACTGATACTGGTGGACTGTAAAAGTTTGAGTAGACTTTTATGATAGAAATGTTCTGAATTGGGCAGTTTTGTCATTATTGGTGCATTCATTTTATTTCATTGTTTACTGGAAAAATGTTCTGAATTGGACAATTTTGTCATTATTGGTGCATTCATTTTGTTTCATTGTTTACTGCCAAAATGTTCAAAACAAATTTAAAATGCACTCTAACAACTGTACTATATTATACAAGGAATATAATTTAATACAATCAGGAATGTGTATCAAAGACCATGTGTTTGTTTTGTGTGCAAGGGGCCTATGATTTGAAAACAGCCCAAAGTTAATCTTTATCTGCCACTGGCAAAATGTATTTTCTTTGAATGTGGGTTTCAATGCTGTTTCTATGAATGTGAGTTTCAAGGGCAGAGAAGTTTTAATGCTAAGTCTGATTTCATTGTGAGATTGCATTGCTTTATTTAGAAGATGTCTTAGTGTTTGTGCTGTAAAATGCAAAATAAAACTTTCAAATGAAGTTCAAATCATCGTAGAAGTATGCACATTAGTGTTTATGGTAAATGGGGTGAAATAGTCAAGTAATGGTTCATTGGAATGGCTGCAGGGGGGGATCTCCATTCGACCATGATTTTGTGAGGGAGAAGGGCGGCAAACTCAAAGATAGCCCCGGCTGAACTATACCTCACAACTGTCCAGATTTTCACAGAATGAATACATTTTTACTTCTTATTTTTGGTTTGTTCCTCATAAAATGTTTGGTTTTCTGGCATATAATTTAGAAATTAAGTCACTAAATAATGGCAGACACTGAGTTTCAGACTTCATAACCTTCAGAAAAATGCATGCTAAAAAGACCTGTTATTCTATCAATTGTCTCAGTTGAAGTAACAATTTATAGTACTGTTTATATGTTTCCCCAGTATATTTGGCCTTGTCCAGATTTCCTGCATTAACAGGTTGAGAGGTACGTACAAATAAATTTCTTTATAGAATTAGGCATATCCAAACCTCTCAACTATCCCTGATTTTGGCTCAAACTGTTGCTCTTCCCCTGATAATCCCGCCGCAAAATGTCAATTTTAGAAGAAAACTTGGATGGCTTACAATTCAGAAATAACTAATAATCAGAGTTATAGATTACTTTTATTCAGAAATGCATGTAAATTCTTTTATTTTGTCAGCTGCTCAAGTTAGCAGTACTAATATTAAAAAAGTATCCCGTCTTTGACAGGTTCCCAGCTGTATTGTGTGGCTATTTTATATTTTTGCATCACATTTTTGGTCCATTTTTCATAAAATTGTGTTTTTTTTGGCAAATCAGTGGCAAATCATTAAAGACTGAAGTTAGAAAATAATGACAGACATTTGAGTTTCAGATTACGTACCTTTCAGAAAATTCATACTAATGCAAGACCTACTATTCTATTATCTTTCTAAGTCTATAAGAGCAATATTTAAAAATTTTCCTTATTTTTGGGCCTTTGTCCCACTTCTATGTATGGCTCTGTCCATATTTCTTGTTCTGAGGCTGAAAGGAATGACAAATGTGTCAGGGCCATCACAGTCAGCCAGAGACATTTCAAATTGTGACATACTTGTTGCACCCCACTCCCCCATGTAGTGACTTTGGATGTGTCCAAGCAAGGCAAGGAGCAGTTATGCAGTGTAAATGTGCAGAGTATCCCCCCATCCAAGGTAGACACAAGTGCTACTTTTATTCTGTCCTTGATTTTGCTGTTATACTGTTGATTTACGTTTATTATTACTGAGAAAGTGTCTGTTGCTCTGTGTTTAAGTAGCAATGCTTTAATGACCATCAGGTAAGCTTGTTTGAGATTGTAAGATGCAAGTAAGCTTTAATAAGCATACTGTTAAAGAATTGCCAACATTGAAAGCCTTTCTGTTGTTGCCATACAGAGAATACTTGCATAACTAGATAATGTATAAGCCTTGGGTATTGAAATGCATATGACAGTATTTGTAATAAAGGACAGGATTACATCATTTTAAGAAGCTCATTACATTTGTTGGAGACTTGCAGTCATCTTTGCAGGCTTTACCTGTAAACCAAACAGAATGCCAATCTATCATGTGTGGTCCATTACCTGTACAGTAATCCTTTAAGCAATTCATCTTGAGCTTGTTTTGTTTGCTGTTCATTTTTTACTTTGATCATGTTTTCCCCATGAAACAAGTAGATAGTTGTCAGGCAGCAGGTCTTTTTTGGATAAGAAACATTTTTACAAGTGGGGGTATCACAGAGATTGCTACTTTCAGCATGTTACTTGGTACTTTAATAAAGCTGAATATAAATTATAATTAGAACTGCAGTGCAAGGAGAAGTGGTTTGAGTTGAGTGCTGCTTGTTTTCTTATACTTGATTTTGACTGCCATTCCAGTAATGTATTTAAAAAGTAATTTATTTTTTCATGCCTCACAACCTTTGTGTTTCCATCTAGATATTAAGTAAGCTGTCATGCAGCCAATGCATGGAAATATTTTTTTTCTTCTACACTTCATTTTGTCTTGATTGGACTCTCATAATGACGATTTAGCACCCAGGGCAGCGTATTTAATTAAAATGACAGTTTTTGTGGTTTTGAGCATAGCTCCTCCTATTTCTAATTGGTCGCACCCCTTCCCATTGACCCCACCCATTCAGCTGTCTCCTGAAGCCCCCCTTTGATTTGAAGTCACCAGCCGCCACTGGTGTGGGCTACTATGTTGTATCCATAATATCACACACTGGTGTGTCATGTGTATGTAATGCTCAGTACATGCCACATATGCTGCTCCTTCAGCCTATCATGTGACAACTGTAATATTTGGAAACCCTCCCTGGTGCTCAAGTTAGCAGTACTAATATTAAAAAAGTATCCCTTCTTTGACAGGTTCCCAGCTGTATTGCGTGGCTATTTTATATTTTTGCAACACATTTTTGGTCCATTTAGTAGTGCTGCATATGTGTGTTGTAGGTGACCTCTCTGCTGAATGCAATATTAAGGGTGTACCTGGTGTCTACCTTCCCTCTGGATACCTGTTCCATGCTACAGACCATATTATACTATCAGCTGTCCTGTGATTACACACATGACAGGTATTCCTGGTGTGTGAGGTGGCAGTCCATGTACATGTACTGCATGATCACAGAGGGAGGTGCTGCTGTATGAACACTCCACAATCACACATGTGCATACATGGCCAGCCAGACAAACACACACACATGCACACAAGCATCCTACATGCATCAACCTCCCTCCACTTCACCAGAGTGACCCTACAGACAAAGTGACTACTCACCAGGATGCACAGACACATACAGGTGAGGTTGCACAATGAAAGTACACACAGTCCGCCTATTACCCCTCTGTCAACATGCATAACATATGCTACCCGACTGCATGCAGTGCAGCTATAGTCAATCCATACTGGCAACAGTATACATGTGTGTGATGCATGTGCTGTGTCACTAGGTGAAACACCTTCCCCTGGATACCACTGCGACCATGAACACAGTATTTCTTTGCACCTGTTCTTCACCCTGCCATGTACTATGCATCACACCTCACAGGTGTATGGCCCATTGCTGAATGTGTACTACTGTGTCAGTTATGTCAACTTCTATGCTCACAGCTCCTATGTTTTCCAGCATAACATACCTGGTATGATATGTGGACAGATGTCATTTGTGAATGGCTGATGTCTGATGCACAGCTCTCAACATCAGCAGACCATGTATGACCAACCGAATACTCTTACACTGACAACCATCAGAGCATACCATGTGTATGGGGGGTGTACACACCTTTATTGATTTGACGCACACATCCCTGATCTGCCATGGGACCACATTTCAGCATATCTTAGCAGTACATGAGCCCGATATGTGACATATGTCCTGTACTTTCACATGCAGTGTCTACAGATTGTGTTAGGTGTGCGGCTGCTGACCGTGATGCATACACACGGTGTGGGCATATGTGTGCACACCCTTATCATGATGGTTTATTGCACCTCTTGTTGTGTGTACTACAGAAGTTGCTACTCCTGGCAGGGGTATACCAGTGTTGGCCATCTGCATTTGCTAGCGTGTGTTCAGTCTCCCCTACACATGTCCCCCTATTCTGCATGATTGCAAGGTCTACTCATGTGCACATCCCATGGTGTTCACACACTGCCGTCACTATTGCTGTGGGGGTAGGGTTACAACTGTCACAGGTCCTGAATCTGACTATGTGCAGATAGAGCCATTCCTAGCTTCCTTAGGATCCCTGCTGCAGTGCACTGGTGTATCATGCTGACATCCCCCCTCAGCCTTTATACAGATGCATGAGAAGTAAGCCCTACACATGTATGTCACTTTGCAGTGTCCCATACACTGAACAATACATGTTACAGCCTAGTATCAGCTGATAACGTGGACTACTGTAATGCCTTATGCCATAGTGTATCTCTGCAGCAGTTGCCAATGTTCTACATGTATATACATGTTCTACATGTATATACACTGGTGTTGCACTGTATATGGGTGTTGTTCCGAACATGGCCCTACTGTAGGCCATGTCTCCCACCATTATGCTCCCTGTGGACACATTCTGTAATGAGAAGATGTTAGTTATCCTGCAGGTGTCTGACATACCCTTCCAATACCCCATCATGGTCACCGCTGTGACACCGTGCATTTCACAGCAACAATACGTGCACATGTACCGCATGCATTCAGGGTAGGTGTGTTAGATGTGTGCATGAACTCTACCATTGCCATTACATGCCTGGTGTGTTGGCAAGCATCTACATAAACCATACTTACCAGCTACAGGCTGCTGCCTTGGTGGTATACCAGCGGGATCTACATAAGAGGGTGGGAGATGCAATGTCAGTGGCCACACCCGTGGCAGTGTTACAGGGTGGGTGCAGTATTACAATATATCAATGGTACATTTCCACAATACTACCACATTTGGACATCTGTTTATTACTACAATGCTGCAACTCAATATATCTAGGACATGTCAGATATGCATGATCTACCTGTACCGATGCAGATGTATAGGCAACAGTGGTCTACTGATGTGCCCTGTGTCCTTACCTGCATGCTCCTCAGCCGGTGTGTGGCTGTCATCCACCTCCACAAAGGTTTCCAGCAGTTGGTGGCTGGCCGGATGGGCAGGTGCCACAAGGCTGGCCAGGAGCTCCTCCAAATGTGCCACTCCTGTGGCAAGGTGATTCCCCCTGAACTGCAGCAGCATGATGACGGGCATTGTGAAACAGGTCAGTACAATGATGCCGGACCTGCTCATAACTGCGGTTGTGCAGTCTTACATCATTGACCCTGTGGACTAGGTCATTCCACAGGGTGGTCCGCTCCTGCTGCTCATGGGCAGCCCTGCCAAACAGCACTGGGTAGTGCTGGATCAGGTGTATAATAAGCACATCATTCTCAGCTGTCGAATAGGTAGGCAAGCATGCATGTGACATCTTGGCTGAAAGACATAAAGATGGAAAGAGGTCTGAGCAACTCATACAGCAAGGTTATCACAGTTTGTAATATCTCTATCACTCCCCCCACCATATCACCTTAAGCAAACTGTACACACAACTCATTAGGTATGGCTGCAGCTTACCTACCAGTGGGACAGATATTGTATTGTACTACACTTTCTGCTATGTGATTGTAGCCATGTTCCCTGTGTGGGCACTATCATTGCTGGCCTGTTACAGACTATTCACTTGCATGCCATTGTCAGGGCCACTATGGTTCCATATATGCCTGTGGTATGGCTGCTTTGTGATTGCTGCCCATCTGACATTCTGTGTTATTGGGGATATCTATGCATGCTGTTGAACATGTTCCGGGACTGTGTACAGTATTACTACCAACATATGTTCTATAACAGTAACACAATAACATGTATATGTACTATTGGCCAGCAGAACCACCTCTCCAAACCCATCTGCCCATGATACCTGTCCACATCACATGTGTGTCCCAACCTGGGGCCTCCTCATGTACTGATCCAGCATTACTATCAGGTGGAAACAACCCAGGGGATGTTGTCTCCCCTGGGGACACACACAGAGATGTTCCTGTCCCCTGAGGTCAGGTCTAGGGTCTGTTCCATACCAGGCTCCACAGACACATGTGGGATGTGCTACATCACTCTGAGGCACCCAGTACACATTCACAAGGCTGACATGCTCCTCCTGCTCAGCCTCCAGGCCAGGCACCTTCAGGACATGGACTACTGTTGTGAGTAGCAGAGGGTGGAAGGCTTGTTCCCATTGTGCCCATATTTGAGCCCATGGGGCATCTGCATCACAGAAATTACACACCATCCAGGGTGTTTACACACCACATGTGTCACATACCACCACTGCAGACTGTCCTATATATCTGCCAACCCTGACCACCTCCACAACTATACCTGCCATACTTCCCCATATTCCCATTGCATACTTCACGGACCGGAGCACTGCCAGCTGTAGATATCTGTGTGTATTGCTATGTGTGATGGTGCCTCACACAAAGCATGCATCACTGTGGTAGTAATAAAGGGGACATGTATTTGCATACATATATATTTGTGTGTGTGTTTGCATATATGTAGACATGTGCATATAGGTATATATCTATGTGTAGATATATGTGATGTATATCTGTGCTCATATATATGTCTAGACATGGGTGTCTGTATATTTGTGGACATACATGCTGATATATATATATATATATATATATATATATATATATATATATATATATATATATATATGTATATCTTTATATATTATATACGTGACATATGTACACATATGCATACCTATATGTGGGGTACATTCAGACATCAGGTCCACAATCTCACAACACCTTCCTGCACAGCTGCACTGTTCTGCCTTGCTACAACATAGACAGGTGCCACATATGGACACAGCCTGACATTAGAGGGTATATGTAGGACCCGATTGCAGGTAACTCTATTACACACCTATGCATTCCTGCATGCTACATTACAGATTAACCTGAGTATCCTGCAAGTGGTGGGCTGTGGGTCCCAAGTGTCCATTATAATGCACTACTTCCACCACCAGCTATTGGCCACGTAATATACATACTTCCCATTACACAACACACACTATGATGGCTTACATCTTGTCAGTCAGTACTAATCTGCACAGTTGATGGCTATGGCCTACTACCCACAGGGACAGACACTATTGTCCATAGCAATTGTTCAGTTGACCATCATTACAACAACACCTGATGGCACATATAAATCATTCCACATCATCTATCCCATTATTATGGACCTATCCCATTATTATGGATGAGGTACTACATTCAATAACATGCATATATACTTTACATACATGTTGTGGGAATGATGTCAGTTCTGGATGGTTTGCTTGATGTTAGACTGGTTTGTTCTTCCTTTGGCTTTTACTTTGCCTTTGCCTTAGGCTTTTTTCTCTCTTTCTCTTTCTCTCTCTCTCTCTCGGTGTCTCTCCAGTAAATGGATTGAGCTGCCTTGAATAGTTTGCAGCATGGCTTTAGTAGGTGATGCACATGATCAGGTGATGGCCCCTGCACCAATCAGTGTCCTCCACTTGCTAACTGCATGCAGCTTGCTGTCTAGTACTTCCAATTACCACTGTCATGGAAACCACCTACTATAAATCCCTGCATCATGTGGGTGTTGTCCGTTTACCTATCCTGTGTGATGAACATCCTTCCTGTGTGTGGGCATCAGTGTTACAGACAGCAGGTAGCAATGCCTCTTACAGGAGAACCTGTGTACTCAGGCCAGCTACATATTTGTAGGAGGTTTCAGAACCACAGACAGTGTGTGTAGAGTTGTGTTATTCTTTGTATAGTCCTGGTGTTACAGGGTTTGTGTGTACATACTAGTTTACTTTGGAATGCAGTCTGTCTGCATAGCTCTCAACTGTGGGCCTATTCTCTTGATGTTCAGAGGTGTGCCTATTATGTTTTGTCTATCCACCACACACGTCCTGTGTCAGATATTTCACTGGCAGTGAGTGTATAGTGCTATCAGTACATGGCTACATCCATTTATGTTTCTAACCTCAAATCCCTGACTAAGGGTATGTTGCAGACTATCCTGTAATACCAGTGACTTGCTTAGTGTATGACAACAGTTTTCAACATATGGACATGTGTTCTAGCCTCTGTCCTCCACCTACATTCCAAGCTTTGCACATATGAAATGCTGTCAGGGGTTGTACTGTAGTGGGCTGTGAGTATGTCACGCTGCCATTCCTGCTGTTGTATCCCCACATGGGGCCATATATGTGTGGGCTTCATCTACACAACACATGTGTGCCCTTATGCACTCCAGAGGCCAGTGTATGCAACAGTGGTATATGGCCCTGTATTACTGAGTCTAGGGGGAAAATGCACCATAACTAACCTAGGATCTTACAACATGTGGGGGTATCAGGGGTAAGCTGCCTTAAGGTATTTGGATGTACATTACCATACAGTTCACCTATATTTAAATTAATTACATAAATTGGGTTAATGCAGGCCTACTGCCTCCTGCCATACAGACTGTTCTGTTCGTCAGTGTGCTTGTGATGGTGTCAGTTATGCCTTGTTATGTAACAGTTACATCCCATTGTGTCAACTGAGGTCTTTACCACCTACTGATTGTGTACATAGTGTAGATAGAGACTGCTGAACTATAAATCTTCATTACTTACTGTTGATTGTTTGGTATCCTGTGACCCAGTGTGTCTATACTATTGTACTATTTGAAGGGCTCGGCCTGGGCAGCAACATTTGTACACCTTTCCAGACTACTGTACTAGTATAACTGTTTCACAGTTGCATTACTCTGTTTATATGGATGTCAGTGTCTACAGCTATATGACATGGCATATACAACTGTAATAGTACACAAATAAAGGTTTCCCATTTATGCAAACCTGTGTGTGGTGTTATATCCTATGACCTCTCTGTGGGTATATGTTGCAGGCAATGATTGTCATTTGTATGGGTGGCTCATACAGTGTCCAGTTGTTAAGGTGTTAACTGTAGGCATAGTGGCTGTTCCATATTGTGTGCACCTTCTACATATGTATCTTGCAGGGTGGAGGTGTTTGGCTGTGGGGGGTATACCAATTCGTACAAGACATATGTTGTTTGGGGCATCTCAACCCCATTAACGGTGCATGTGGACATATATGTTTTTGTTATATTCCCATTGTTATCTACAGATGTATGTCCATATATACCTATATATATATATATATATATATATATATATATATATACCTATATATATATATATATATATATATATATATACCTATATATATATATATATATATATATATATATATATATATATATATATATATATATATATATATATATATATATATATATATATATATATATATATATATATATATATATATATATATATATATATATACATATATATAACTATGCCCATATATACATAGATATATATATCTGTTTATATATATATATATATATATATATATATATATATATAAGTTGCTGTATATATTTATACATATAGATGTAGACATATATATCTATATATGTATGCATTTGTATGTATATATGTTTATATATATATATATATATATACATATATATATATATATATATATATATCTATATATATATATATATATATATATATGTATATATATATATATATATATGTATCTATATATTTATATATATATATATATATATATACATATATAGATATGTTGTATGTGTTTAGATATTAATATGTATACACACACATACATCTACATGTTGGAATACATTCCCTGTACTGTTGAATGACTGCCTCGATGATATGTTTGTGAAAACATCAGGGTTATGTGTATCTGACATGGCCTAGTGGTAAATCACTGTGGTTATTGTGTGCAGGGTTCTGGGTTTGAGCCCTGCAGTGGTTCTTTATTTTGTTGCTATGCAGAACAAGGGCCATTGGATACAGAGTGATTAAGGCACTTTTGAGCAGTGGTAAGCTGGTTTGCGTGGAGGTAAGCCCTGCTAACTTCTGGTTACAGTTTCTTACACTCACTTAGCTTCTAAATTGCTTAACCTCTGTAGGTATTACTTACCCCCATGCAAACAGGCTTAAACCCACTTACTGCTGCTTAAAAGTGTTTACTCCTGCTTAGCCCTATGCTAATTTCTTTAAAAGAAAAGAAAAAAAATGGTTGATAGGAAAGTGGTGAAAAAGGGGCACAAAGAGAGAAAGACAGTAGGGAAAATAGCTAGGGATGTGCAGGAAGGGTGTGGGGAAGGTCCATAGCTACCCATTCCTTCTACAGCAACAGCTGTGCATATACACTGAATTTAGAGGTAGATTTGAACAATCAAACCCTTGGGAGGGGTGAGGACAACAATAATAAGTCATGATGCCAATTAGACCAGATTACATGTGTCCAGTGGACACATGTGCGAAATGGACAGCTAGGTATGGGGCGAGGTTTTCTTTTTGGGAACAGATTGCCCTTTTTTATTTTTTTCAGTTGAGAATGGAATGTTGGGGAGGGATAGTAGGTATATTTGGGGGGTAGGTTGGATAGGTTAACAGACAAGACAAACAAGATGCATACAGGGGTGGTATGTGACACATTTGCGGGGTAAACACCTTGATGGGGAGGGGTGTTGGGAAATGGGAAGCCCATGAGCCCCCTAGTGGACACAGTGTGGCTGAGGTCCCCACCCATGGGCAGTCACCACTGCACCTTCACAGCCCCAAAGGTGACCCTCTAATCATGACACGTGGCCCTTGAGCTGGTGTAGCAGATCACCAAATTGCTGGTTGAGCTCACTACACATCACAACCTGGACCTGGTGACGGTTGACAGGTTCCTGTCCATGCCCACTCCCAGGTGGAGGGACAAGCCCCATCCCCCTGAGGTGGTTCCACCCGAAGGTGGTGCAGGAACAATGGACAGGGAGGTCCCGGGTTGGGCCCCAGACATGCTGGTGCCCAGTGCCATGGTCAGCTAAGTTGGGACAGGTTGGTCGGCTGGGACCGGCCTTCACAAACGTGCTGTAGTGTTTAGAATTTATCATTATATGTGGGTTAGTAATAGTCAACATATTCCAGGGTTAGGTATAACAGCATGCATAGATATTCCCATTAACCCAGACACCAGATATGGAACAGTTGCATAACAAACAGAACACATGCATATATGGGACCACAGTGGTAATAATAACAGCATGCAGGTACATTGATGGCACCATGACACCAGTGTTGGAATAATTCAATATAGCACATGCATGGGACCAATTAAAATATTTATCAAACAACAGGACATTATCAGAACATTGGAGTCATGACATACCGGTTGGGGTGGGTATGTTGTTTATTGTTGGATATATGGTGAGGGGGGGGTGAAAGATGTCAATTCATAAATAGTATATTCCTGTAGTCCACATTACTTTTCTAGTCAGTGCTGTTATCTGTACCTTACATGTCTTACTACACTAACCTGTAGCCTTAGTTTGGACAGAGATATGGCTGTCATCATCATTATACATGAACTGGTTTTACCTGCAGTATACACCTCTTACCTGGTATACCTGTGGAGGGAATGTAAGTTAACTAACTTTTTCTACACATACTCCCAGATTCCGGGTTGATGTTGTGCAGATGGCTATCCAACTCTTTCTGCACAGACTCTGGCCATGTGTTGACCACATGCAGGTGTACCAGGACATGTCTAGAATATTGCCTCTCCAACCTTTAGTGACTTGACACACACATACACATGCTTTCATACACAGTTATATTATGTAGCACAGTGTGGGTGACAGTGATCACTGATATTTTATTATTCAGAGAAATTGCAGCACTCACAATTCCCCTACAATATCAGAGTAAACAGTACCAGTACATGGTATAATGTTTTTTATTTCTCAGCACAGTGTTCATTTCTGATGTACCTGTGGGAGCAATGATTGTTAGCACTACCTGAATGTTGCCACACAAAGTTCCAGAATACACATTAGTATTATGCACATACATCTCACTCTGTGACTGTGCACACTCTGGTCACAGCTTGACAACATGGGGAGTAGATAGGACATACTTGGCTTATTACTCTCCTAACAGTTTCGAGAGTTACTGCAGTGACAGGTTTGCTCACATAGATGTTGGACAATCAGTTGTATTCCCTGTTTGCTGGCTAAACATCTGGGATCATCCCACAGACTTACCAGGGGGACAGGGGGGGCATGCAGCAGATATGGGCTACTGATACTGGATACAGATACTGGACATTCTGGTCTCATCTGTACAGTTGTGGGGTATGATTCTGTATGCAGTCTACTTCCACTCCCAGGATTCAGACCATAGCTGTGTCTGCTACAACTTAAACACTGTTCATCAGAGTTGTGTGTGCTCTATATATATATATATATATATATATATATATATATATATATATATATATATATATATATATATATATATATATATATTGTTGTATATCTCCTGCTTTCTGTTCTATAATTCGCCTGTGCTTTTGCATTCTGACCTTGTATTACAACACTCTTATACAAATTTCCTAGACAGTTATATTTTGTAGGACAATGTGGGTGACAGTGATGTGTAATACCACATTAGTCAGAGCAACTGCATCACTCACAACGTCATACAATACCAATGTAAACAGTTACAGTACAGGATATCATTCTTGTATTTCTGAGCACAGTGTTGGTATCTAACAGACCTGTGGGAGGAATGTTTGTTAGCATTACCTGATTGTTGCCAAACACAGTACCAAATTCCACATTACTATTATACACATACACTCTGGCCACTGCTTGACAAGATGGGGGTATAAATGGGACATACATGGCTTTTTAGTCTCATAAGGTTTTTGGGAGTCGCTAGTGTGCCAGCTTTGTTCTCATAGATGTGTGTCAATCAGCTGTATTTCCTGTTTGCTGCCTATATGTCTGGGATCATCCCATTGATTTCCCAAGGGGACAGGTTCACAGGCAACAGACATGGGCCACTTTACTGGACATTCTGGACATATCTGTACAGTTGTGGGGTATGATTCTGTATGCAGACTACTATCACTGGCAGGATTCAAACCATGGCTGTGTGTGCTAAAAAACAGTTCACATCTCAGTTGCATGTGCTATTCAGGTTTTGTTGTCTGTCTTTTCCCTGTTTTCTGTCTATGTGTTTCTCATTTGTACTAAATGGTCTCTGGGGATTACACCAGTCATATACAGGCATTCTTACACATTCTATTTATGGTGCATGGTGTGGGTAACAGTGCTTATTACATTAGTACTATTACATGAATGCATATCTACATTACCATATGATTCCAGAGCATAGACATGCAGTCCAGCAGTTAGACCTTTATTGTCAGGCTATTATGCTTTTATTTATGTACATACTATATGATTTTTCCTTCCATATTCTCTGGTGTATGCAGTACTTGCCTTAAACAATACAGGTTTTATACAGGCAATTAATTTACTAATACTTTTGGATTTATTTCCTATGACAGTACATGCAAGAGTATTACTGACCTGCCTCGTATCGGAACCTCACCAGGCGACTGCCATGGGTCTCCTGGT
Organism: Protopterus annectens; assembly: GCF_019279795.1. Lineage (NCBI taxonomy): Eukaryota > Metazoa > Chordata > Ceratodontiformes > Protopteridae > Protopterus > Protopterus annectens. The sequence goes on along the minus strand of NC_056730.1, from coordinate 552,557,546 downwards.
TTGCGGCCCACTTGACTGCAGCTGTGGAGGACATAAGAGGAATATTTAGCCATACCTATCCATGATATACATGAGCTGGCAATTATTAAACAGGTAGTGGAGTGATACCTACAGCTGGAACATCCCCTGCCATTCTAGCCTCTTCTATCCACTGGTCCAAGAAGTCCCCCTTACACCATTTCACATCGGCATAGTGATGCCTGACCTGCTCACCAGTTTGGAGTATGCCAGTGACACTGGTGAGGTCACAGGCGAGAGGGTCACAGGCATCCACCTTATTTTGGGAGCCCTGGTACTGGCCATGCAGCAGTCTCTGTTCATGGTCTTTGACAAGGAGTCCTGCCATGACTCTGGACTCCTGGATGCACCAGGGCTGTGCCTGAAAGTGCACACCCTCTCCCCTTCCTGACATAGTGTCTGCAAGGGAAGCTACAACCAGCTATGAGATGTATTCCCACCTCTTGGGTTTAATTAGGGCTGATTTCCTGCACTTTTTCATGATTGGCCAATTTTGAAAAGGCTAAGCTATGGGTAAACCTACTTGCCCATGCTTAGCATTGTTTAAAGGGATATAACACTGGGCATATTGAATTAGCTGCCCTACACATTGCTTACACCTCCTAAGCTGGCCTGTGCAATGCTTAGCGTTGCTTACATTTGACTTTGCATTATATTTCCTTTTTGGCATTGATTTATTATTCATTACATCTTTTATGTATGCCTGGTTTCCATGATTCATGTGTACATACACTGTATTGGGTCCTTGTGTTTTATTTGGGACTTCAACACTCTATTACAATTACACCTGACTTTTGGGCTTACTGCTGTACTCCAGTTCACATATTTATGTTATGTAGTGGGTTATGGAACATATGTCTGTATACGGATTCCTTTCACAGGTTCAGTATGATTTTACTATAGTGAAGACTTGTTTGTTGATACCTCATTCTTCTCTGCTTTGGTGATGGCTTGGTGGTTAACTACTATGATTGTAGTGTATAGGGTCCTGGGTTCAAGACCTGCAACACTTCTTAATTTGTTGATGGGCAGAACAAGGGCCGCTGGAATTCAGAGTGATTAAGGCACTTTATAGCATTTGTAAGCAGGTTTGCGTGAGGGTGAGCAATGCTAACCTCTGGTTATATTAGAGAGTTAGCTTCAATATTGCTTAACCTGTGTGCGCATTGCTTACGCCCACGTAAACAGGCTGAAAACCACTTACTAGTGCTTATATATGCTTACTACTGCTTATTGGTGCTTATACCTGCTTACTACTGCTTTCTTCATTATGACACTGACACCTCACATCTGCATTTACTACAGTACTCCAGCTCATAAATATGTGTTATTTAGTGGGTTATCCAACAAACATATTGGTCATAACTTGCTTTGCCATGGAAAATGGAATGTGCTGCAGTGGGATTTGAACCGGGAATGCCTGCTCATAAGGTGAATGCTCTGCCCCACTATACTATTGCTATGCTGCTTCATTTGAATATATTTTCCTTGTATCCTCTTCAGCCATTTAATCTGCATTAACCATAGCTAAATGTTGGGCACACCCGCACACCTACGGTTAACTTTATTTGGAGTTTTAAAAAAAAAAGGGTTTGTTCATTTTATTTCTATATACTTGGTGTTGTACACAGGGGGACTGTTGGCGGGGATATGTGGACACCTATGAGTAGTCTCGCTCATTTCTTAGCCCTTTCAGCTATTCTTCATTACAGGGGAGTGTATATTCTGAGACCTCTGCTTTCAGACATGCCCCCTGCAGTCTTACACACTCCATGTAAGATTAGGAGCTCAGGCAGTGTGCCTCATTAATATGCATGGCATGCTGCCATCCTGCTCCTAAATGGCCGCTTCCATGCAGGACTAAGCTTGTCCTGCATGGAAGATTAGTAAATCCTGGGGATGGTATTTCCCTGGGGCTGCAAACTTAACAACCAGAACCTTCAATGAAAACCCAGGGATGTGAAACTGTTACAACCAAATCAACCACTTCATGACATTGCTGACATAGTCTTTCACTAAATGGGTAGGAAACATATAAAATAATTAACTGCTTCACATCAAAATCCTAGCCCAAACCTTTTGATATAGATTGACAGATTTTGAAAAGTGGTATCCGGTGCATTATGCTGATCTTGGCATGAAACTTGCAGATAACATTATAGTATGCTAATATATGACAAGAAACCCCAAATACTTCAGAGCACAAGAGAGTACCACAGTTCCAATGGCACACTATAGAAATGTGCAAGTAATCCGCAAGTATAAGAAATAGCTGTCCAATAAATAATGTTGTACATTATTAGCAAACAAATGGAAAGATACCACAAATCAAGAATCCTGATAGTTGTTTAGAAATATAACATGGAATATTACTGACTCTGTAGTGATAGCCCCCCTCCAAAAAAAAAAAAAAAAAAAAAAATATATATATATATATATATATATATATAGGTTTACATACATTTGTGTGAATGACACTGCAATGTGCCGAAAATCAGAATGTCAACCGCACAAACATTTGTGAACCAGATAGTCAACTCCACTTATGCGAATGCACTACTGCATTTGCATAAGTGGAAGTCGACTATCTGCATGGAGATTGTGGTACAGTGGAGAGTGGAAAGTCATTCACATCCTCACTGTAGTGCAATCTCGGAGTTAGAATATATAACGGGGGGTGTGGGGGCCACAGAAAAAATGTAATTTATTGTATAGGAGTCTGATGTACATCAACTCCTATACTGCTATCACATGGTGGTTTCAATAACAATGTCGAGTTAAATGTGTAGAGCATTTGATTAGACATTGTCACCGGTAGTTTTTTTACTTTTGATATTGCTATTCATTTATTTGAGCAGAAAATGTTTTTCCGTTTGAACAAACAATAGTAAACCATATATATATATATATATATATAGATATATATATATAAATTCACATCACTGATTACATTAAAATCAGAGGCAACTATGGATATCTACATAATACTACTTGTATCATTAAAAAAATATTGACTTGAATTTATGGATTCTGATGGAATCTGTACATTTCCTTATTAAAAAAATGAAAGGCAAATGGCATTCATGGCCACTTCTCCATAGCTAACAGTTGCTAACACTGGGTTCAGGACTTGTGTGGTGGGGTTGGGATGGTGGCCTAACGGTTAAGGTGTTTTTCTTACAAACACAAGGCTCAGGGTTTGAGTCTCAGAAGGGATAATTGCCTAGACTTACAATGGCTCGCAAAGGCAGTTAGCCTAGTACCAACCTATGAACAAGTAATGCACACACCCAAGGAAAGTAGAGATAAAAAAGGTGTGGGAAATGGGTGAAGAAGAGGGACACACAAGAGGAATGTTAGAATAGGAAAATTAGAAGGAAAGTCAGAGTGGCATAGGCATTATTTTTTTCTGGTGGGAATAGACCCCATTTTTTATTTTTGTAAAGAATACAAGGAAAGGTAAACATAGGGGGAGAGAGGAGGTGAAGGTAAGGTATACCCACAGAGCAAATAGGACAACAAAAGACAGATAAAGGTTCAAAAAAACAGTATAGACAGGTGAGTTACACAGACAGCACACTGCACAACACTGGCAATGAAAAGGTGTCAAACAGGTTGAGGATGCATACCAGCCATTGTGAAATGCAGAAAAACAAACCTAGCTATGCACTCATGTTGCATAATGTGTGACAGTCATACCTGGATGAGTATCACCAATGGTAAATGTGTGCTCCAGGATAATAAAATAGGATCACAGTTCACTTTGGATAAATATACATATATCCAGTTAGTCCATCAGATGTGCTGGTGTTAGCCAAGGCACATCACAGATGAGCAAATGCAGGTCAAACAATGGTACATTTCTCCAGAAGACAAAAACAAACCTATGACCATGCATGTGAATGGCAAACAATCAATCACAGTGCCGAACAGAAGTACTGCAAAAGATCAGCCAAGGCCGCTACATACACAACTAGGTGTGCACAACCAAATGTGTGTATGTTACACACATATGCCATGTCAAAGGCAACATACAGGTGTACATGTATATGTATGTATGTGCGCCAGTGGCATAAATGGAATGTATATGAAATGAAAGTCAATACATACACATGCAGCAATGACATGTGATAATATTTTAAAAAAATATAACAGGACACAGTAATGAATGTAACAGGTTGTGGACATGGATGTGAAAAAATACAGTGAATAACACACCAGTAGAATGAAAGCAAGGATGTACTGCAAGTATTTGCCAGCAGCTTGTGTGGACATGTCCCTTATTGTAAAATGGCCTTACGCTCAGCACGTTTGCCAGCTCAAATTAATATCTGGCAATGAACAGTACATTTGACAAAGGCAAATATACCTGCAATAACTACTAGGTAGTAGTAAAGGTGTAGAGAGGAGGACAACCTGGGACCACATCATGGTAAAGCAAGACAAGGTAAGGTGGCACAATGCAAACACATGTGTAAAGCACAAAGAATGCTCTAGAAGACACACAGACATACATTGAAACAAATGTAAAAATGTTTGCCAAATGGACAGATGGACTGCTCATGTCCACAAAACTGGACATGTATGAAACATATACGCAGTAATGTGCAATCATGCCACATCAATGAGCATAGGTAAGAAAGTTAAAACTTTCAATCACATTCATATATACTGTCATGCAAATGTCAAATAAGGAAACACATGTGCATGTCAACCACACTGCTCATTACAGAGCAGAGAGAGTACACTCCTGTGAGAATCATTACAGCACATTTGCAGTACATCAATGAATGCTCACTTGTCAAAGCTGCATATCTGTGTCAGTTTGAATCTGAATATGTGCACACATATAATAATAATGTGTATAACTATTTATGGAAAGTGTGCAGCAATGTCACTATTATAGGAGTGAAAATGCTGCATACAACAAACATGTTATAATGTACTGTGAAAGAATTTGTAAAATCTATAACACTGTGTACAGATTAATGTTATATTGCTCTTTGATGCAGTCAGATAAGGACTGCATATAGACAGGACATGCCTGAATATGATCCCACATGGCATTATTATTACCAAACCATGACACAACAACATATCATGAGAGTGGGACATCATGACAACTGTCATCCAAAACCATGTAAAAAAACACACCTTTATGAAACACAAAGCTTTCAGGTACAAGACCCTTTCTCAATGATAGACACAGGTACATTAAAATCAGACACTTAAATACACGCCCAACATATCACATGACCCGCAGGCAAGGTCATGTGACTAATGCATACAAATGGGTCTTGTACCTGAAAGCTTTGTGTTTCATAAAGGTGTGTTTTTTTACCTCAACTATCTTGTCGTGTTTTATCCAAAACCATGTGTAATGACATGTCTGTAGGTTCCACATACCTGATATGGCAAAACAGACATACAAGGCATAGAAGGCTGTTAGCATTGGACTATGGACAACATATGTTGTCTGTCAGTCATCCCAGTAAATAACATGTTTGCAGGCTGCCTGTTGCAGCACTATCAGGTTAAATGCCACAATCCATGGGCAGTTGAATGTGTGTGGACAGTGTAATGTGTTAAAGTGTGTCATGCACACACTGAAACCAAAATAAATGAAAATAACACATATGCATGAACAAGATTGCATATACAGTCCAATCAATTAAATGTCAATCACCATGTTGGCAGCAGAAGACAAACAATACCTACTGACTGGAGGGAGCAGGATGATTTGGATCAGACTCCTGAATGATCTCATGAGCTATCATCCTGAATAAATCCCACATAGCCCATGTCATCTCATCAAACACGGTCTCCATTATGTCCTTCACATTTGTTTGGAATACATAAGTAATGACCTCCCTGATCTCCTCCCAAAAATTGTCTCTGGAATGGCCATCAGGATAGTGTCCTTCAGGATGCTGGCAGGATATCTTGAGCAGGGGCAGGTCCAGGCTCTTTGTCATCATTGTCATCATCACCATCTTTTTCTTATGATTTGGGCCACAGTCTGACATGTGCACATCATCACTGACGATTGGTGAACAATCTCAGAAACCATGCTCTGTAAAGATTAATTGCAAAACACAACAGAAAAGAAAACAAAATGTGTATCACACAGAACAATCCATAAAAATCAGAACACAACACAATATAGTTATGATGACAATTTACATAGGGACTGAGACATAGCCATTATAGAGAGAGTTACCCATGACCTAATATACCATACTCATAAAAAGGACAACAGTATTCTTTCCTGGACAGTTCTACATGCTTAGACACATACAGACATGTGACATTAACATTGTAAACATGAGTGAATGGTCTACAAACATATTTTACTGTTTGCATTCAATGGTGTATATGACAGACAAAACAAGCCACTGTATAAACAGTCAAGAGTCAGAATGTTTACAAAACAAACATTTTTAACATCTTTGCTGATTATGATCTGCCACTGTCAAATGGGTACCTGCTCAAGTGCCAGTCAACCAAGGTTATAGCACTGTTTTTTAAATAAAACAACCAAGGTGTTGGAGACAGAAACAATAACAAGGCTGAACTGCAGACTGCACTCATTATGACCTGCTTCTATCAAATTGGTACTCTCTTAAGTGTCAGTCAAGCTAAGTTATAGCAGTGTTAAAAAAAAAAAAAAAAACGGGTTTGAAACAGAAATTATGACCTGCATCTATCAAATGGATACTCATTCAAGTGTCAGTCAACCTAGGCTATAACAGTGTTATTACAAACTACCAATGTTGAATTGAATGCCATCCCACCCAGTCTGCAAACATTGCCACCACAGACACCCATTTAATGTTAAGTTGTCTATCTCGCCTTCATTCTTGCTGGATGGGTTCGGAGCCGATCCTCGGCTCTGACTCGGCCTTCTACTAAAGCTCGAGAGCTATTTACTGGCTCAAGGCCTCCCCATATCCCACAGTGCTAGGCGTCAGATAGCCAGATCTCGTTTGCCACTTCAGCTACGAGGTTGCGTTTTTTACTGGCTCAGGTCGTATTGATCCTTTTTTTATTTTTTTCAGCTAAAATTTAACTGTTATTTTGTTAGACTTAGATTGTCTTAACTTTTAGTGTAGTTGAACTGGTATCCCCTAGTTTGTTCCACTTAGGATACTCATTTTCTGTTAGAGAGTTTCTCCCCTTCCCCCCCTGGCTAACCCCCCCTTGTTGTAACTATAGGTGTAGTGTTTAGCCTTATAATTTTTATTTAGATTGTTGTAGTTATTTTTAGTAAGTGTGGGTGTTTGTGATAGTTTTTTTTTACTCACTACTGTTAACTTATCTAGTGCGGGCGTGTGACTGTGTCTGTGTGTCTGGTTTAAGCACTAGTGTAACAATTTTTTCTCTCTTTGGTATCCCCGGGCCAGTATGTCCAAAGATACCAAAGTTTCAGGCTTCAAGAAGTGTGACTCGTGCTGTCAGAAGATGTCTCTGACAGACGGTCACACTTCTTGCGTGTATTTCTTGGGTTCCCTACACCTGCAGGACTCCTGTTCAGTCTGTCATGCCTTCAGCCTGAGAGTCCTGCAGGAGCGTAGGAACAAACATATCTTGAGAGGCCTACTCAAGCCATAGGGATCCCCGGTGAAGCCTCAGTCGGGGAAATCCTCAAAGCCTGCCAAGCCGTCAGCTCCCAGTTTGGAGCCGTCGCTGGGTGGGGCATCTGCCTCTTCGTCGGCTCCGGCTGGGGCCGATACCTCTAGACCTCTATCGGCTCTGACTTTAATGTCAGAACTGTCATTAGGCAGGAAACGTTCTAGGTCCCTTTCCATAGAATCGGTTCGCTCGGCTCAGAGGTCACCATTGCTGCAGGCAGAACGGAGCCATAGGTCCCATTCCTCTCGGTCTTCCAGGTTATCTGACCATGACTTAGAGAGGGTGGTCAGTTGACTACTTAAATCGCAGGCCCTGGCCAAGATGTTAACCAACACTTCTCAACAGACTGTGGCTATCCCGGTGTCTTCAACAGTTCCTCCTCCGACTCCCCTTTTGTGTTTGGAGCCGGAGCTGGTTGGGGCTCGAATCTTGGAAGCGTCGGAGCCAATACCACACCTTTTGGCTCCTTCGTTGGCTCTGATCTCTTCATTGGTTCCTTCCTTGGAGGGATCTCAGCGCCAAGACTCCCTCGTTGCCTCGGAGGGGGTGAGTGGCATTGGACCCTTGTCTGACCCCATTCTCCCTCTCAGGGCTTCGGCGCAGGTGAGCTTGGCCCTGACATCGGCTTCGGAGCCGTCCCTCTCAGTGCTGGGAGGGGTTCATGTCTCTTCGGAGCAGGGACCCTCTGCTCTGCCTGACAGGGGCACCTTCGAGGTCATGAGGAGCATGCTGACTCCTGTGTTGGCTCCACGATTGGCCCCTTTGGCTCCTCCCCCCATGGTGCCTGCATCGGTCTCTGTCCACCCTCCTGACCCCAAGTGTGGAGAACAGATGCTCCAGGTTGCCCCATTGGGTGTATCTTCCTCTTCCGAGGCCTCCCCTGATCATTCGGAGGAGCCCCCTCGGAAGAGAAAATGTAAGAGGAAACATGTTGGCTCCCTCGAGTCAGTCACGTCTCATACCGACTTGGAGGATTTGGAAGGGTCCCCAAGGTCCCCCTCTGAGGATGTCTCCTTTTCAGACATCCTAGAGATCCTTAGGCAGAGTGGAAACTGGACTGCCCTTAACCCTTCCGAGGATGAGTCGGTGTACCTGGATGCATTTGGTTCTCGCCCTTCCACCTCCTGGGTGTCTCCACCTTTCGAACCGCTCATGGAAGTGGTGGCTTGAAGGGCGTGGACAGCTCCGGACACAGTGGAACCAACTTCCCGCAGGCCCACTAAGTTTATTACAGCCCCATCCGACAAACAATTTCTGACAAAAATTTCCCTGTTGATGCCATGGTGGTGGCAGCAGCCACTAAGAAGGAGTTGGCTGACCCTTTGGTGCCTGTCCATCCACCTAATAAAGAATCTAGGACAATGGACAGGTACAGGAAGTGGATGTTTTCTTCAGCGACCTTTTCCATGCGGTCGCTGAATTATCTGTGCCATTTCACCCACCTTCAAAGGGATCTTCTTAAGGAACTGGGTGATACTCTTCAGGATCCATCAGCTGCAGGTTCTCAGGACAAGATTAACTCCCAGCTGGCGACCCTTAACTCTATAGTCAACTCCTCCATGTGGCTCATTTCTTATGCAGCCGATGGGGTGAGTAGGGCCGCAGGCACAGGCGTGGCTTTGAGAAGACATATCTGGATGCGGTTATATAACTTTACTGACCCCTTTAAGGCGTCCTTCACTAATACCCCCTTTGATGGTTCGGCTCTGTTTGGACCACAGGTGAAGGATACCCTTACCAGGTGTGAGCAGGAAGGCAAGACTCTCTCTGCCATGGGAGTCTGTTTTTCTACTCCCTCTAGACCATACCCTAAAGGTCAGAAGAGTGGAAAAATGTGGTTTCGGAAACCCCAGGGAGTTGTGCCTGACACACGTGATGAGTTTCCCTCCAGGGGCAGAGGAGGGAACAATAATAGACACCGCCCGAGGGGCAGAGGGGATCCGCAAAATCAGGGTAGCAGAGAATCTTTCTCTGACAAACCCTTTCAGCACCCCTGAGGGGCTGCCCGACAGTCCACCTTCGGAGGCAGTCAGGGGTGGATTGTCACTGTACCCAGAAGCCTGGCAACTCCTCACACAAGTCAAATGGGTACGGTCTATCATATCCGAGGGTTACAAAATCCCCTTTGTCCACACCCCTGTACAAACAAACAGGTCCCTTCCAGATGTGCCACCCGGTCAAAGGGATCAAGCAGTACTAGAAATTTCAAAACTGCTAGAAAAAAGGGCCATCCAGCCAGTCCCAGAAGACCAGCAAGGATCTGGGATTTACTCCAAGTTCTTTTTGGTACCAAAAAAGACAGGGGACTGGAGACCCATTTTGTATCTCAGCAGGTTAAACAAATCTGTTCAAAAAATGATGTTCCGGATGGTCATGCTTCAATCCATTCTACCCTTTTTGGGTCAGGACAATTGGATATGCTCCATAGACCTTCAGGATGCGTACTACCATATCAAAATGGACAGACGCTCCAGAAGGTTTCTCCGCTCCTGGCTGGGAGCCAGTCACTATCAGTTCAGAACCCTGATCTTTGTTCTCACCACAGCCACCAGGGTGTTCACCAAATGCATGGCAGTGGTTACGGCTCACTTGAGACGGTGAGGATTCCAGGTGTTTCCATATCTAGATGACTGGCTCCTGACTGCTTCCACCAGGCATCAGCTAGTGTGAGCCAGGGATTATACCATCCAAACTTGCTCCGAGCTAGGTAGCTCTATAAACTTTGAAAAGTCTGCATTGTCGCCTTGTCAATCTATAACCTTTATAGGTGCAAGATTAAATACAAAAGAGCTGTCGGCAAAACTTCCCTTAGAAAGAGTATCAGACATTCGCCGACATGTCCAGACCTTACTACAGTGCAAGAGAATTCAGGCCGGATTTGTACTGAAAACCTTGGGTCTCATGGCAGCAGGAATCACATTGATCCCCCTGGCTCATTTCCACATGTGGATTCTTCAATGGATGCTTTTTTTACCCAATGGTCTTTTCAACAGCTTCTGATGTCTCACAACATAATAATCACCCAATCATGCAAAGACCACCTGTCTCAAGTACTTCAAGGCAGACCATTTGTTCTTCCTCCTCCTGTTGCCATGGTGACAACGGATGCCTCCCTGATTGGGTGAGGGGGACATTTTCAGGGCAGGACTGTCCAGGGTACTCGGCAACCTCTAGAGTACCACCTGCACATAAATGTCTTGGAGATGAGAGTGGTACTCTTAGCGTTGCAAGCTCTTCAGGACTCTCTACCCACTGGGACTATTACAATTCAGACAGACAATATGTCTGTAGTGTGGTACATCAACAAGCAGGGCGGAACCAGGTCCTATCCCTTATGTCGAGAAGCACTCAGACTCTGGCAGTGGGCGATCTCCCCTCAATGGTTTCTGATAGCAACGCACATCCCTGGGAAGTCCAATGTCATAGCAGACAGGCTAAGCAAAGCTATTCTCATGCCTCACGAGTGGTCTCTCAATCAGTTAATAGCGGACAAAATTTTCCGCAGATGGGGGTCAACCTTGCTGCGACCTTTTTGCAACCCCTCTCAACAGCAAGTGCGACGATTTCTTCACTCTCTTCCCCCTCCCTGGCCACTCCCCCAGAGATGCTCTAGTTCACGATTGGCCCCGGGGTCTTCTGTATGCATTCCCACCCTTTCCCTTAATTCCCAAACTAATTCAGAAAGCGGCCGCATTGGGATCCAGGATGATCCTCATTGCCCCTTACTGGCCTCGACAAATTTGATTCCCATTCCTGCATCATCACCTGCTGGAGCAGGCTTGGAATCTGGACCCAGTGCCAGACCTCTTGGTCCATCAGTCGGGTGGGCTGCACCAATCCCTTCAGTCTCTCAACCTCACAGCTTGGTTGCTCCACTTCCAACCTTAGCCAGGCTTCTACATATTTCTCAGCCAGTGCGTGAAATCATCCTTTCTTCGCACAAATCTGCTACCAGGAAGACTTATACTAGTAAGTGGAAACATTTCTCTTTCTGGGCGGAGGCTAGAAATATAGACCCCTTTACAGCCCCTGTCCATCACGTTCTAGATTTTTTAGCAGAACTCTTTCAAGCAGGTTCCTCGTCTGCCACTATTAGGGTCCAATTGGCTGCTATCACTAATTTCCACTCTGGCCTGTCAGAAACCAGCATCACGTCCCACAAACTTTGTAAGGCCTTTCTTAAAGGGACTATTTTACTTAGGCCCCTGGTTAGAGATCCCCCACCTCCGTGGGATTTAAACCTCATATTAACTTCCTTGATTCTCCCTCCCTTTGAACCTGCGGCCTCCTGTTCCTCAAAATTACTCTCCTGGAAGACTCTCTTCTTAGTAGCCATCACCTCAGCTAGGAGAGTGTCGGAACTTCAAGCCCTCTGTATTCGTCCTCCTTATCTTGTTTTTCATAAGGATAGAGTTTCACTCAGGACTAATCCTTCTTTTCTGCCCAAAATACCTTCTGAGACAAACCTGAATCAGGCTATTGATCTACCTGTGTTTTTTCCTAATTATTCGAACAGAGCTGAACAAAAGTTACACCAATTGGACGTTCACAGGCAATTACATTTTTATTTGGATAGGACTAAACAAACAAGAAAATCGGACCAACTCTTCCTATCCTATGCTGAGGGCAAGCAGGGCCTGCCAGTTTCTAAAGTAACCTTATCCAGGTGGTTGGCCTCTATTATCACTTTGATTTATCAATTGAGACATAAAGAACTCCCTACAAAATGAAAAGCTCATTAAACCAGAGCGTTAGCTACGTTGGTAGCTTTTCAAGCAAGACTACCAATGGAATCTATTTGTGCTGCAGCCACATGAGCTACTCCTCATACTTTTATTTCACATTATAAGTTGGATATGGCCTCCAGGAGTCAAGCTGATTTTGGTTCCACTTTGCTCAAGAGTCTGTTCCGATGAGCCACCCAGGGCTAAGGTGCTAGGGATGCGGTCCCATCCAGCAAGAATGAAGGCGAGATAGACAACTTAACATTAAGAAGTTATATACCTACCATAACGTTCCATGTTAGTTGTCTTCTTCTCACCTTCTTTCTTGCATCCCACCCTCCATCCCCCTAGCCTGGACAGACTGAGAAGAATTCCTTTTGAGGCCTTCTTCCTCTGGCTGAGTTTTATCTAGGTTTCATCCTCCTCTGTTTTTAGTACTGCAGGTAAACCTTGTAGTTTGGACAGGTGTCCTTAAAAAAAATTTTTTCCATGGTGTTAGCTCTGCCAAATGAGATCTGGGTATCTGACGCCTAGCATTGTGGGATATGGGGAGGCCTTGAGCCAGTAAATAGCTCTCGAGCTTTAGTAGAAGGCTGAGTCGAAGCCGAGGATCGGCTCCGAATCCATCCAGCAAGAAAGAAGGCGAGAAGAAGACAACTAACATGGAACGTTATGGTAGGTACATAACTTCTTATTCATTATTATGCACAACAGATCAAATATCAGAAAACACAGCCAGACATACAACCATACCAAACAATATATCATAAGCAAAAGTCACAGCACTTACACAACAAACGTTTCTTTATACAGTGGATGTATTTCTAAAAAAAAAATGTGCTTTGAAGAAGGATCAAAAATACAAAATACATCAACGCTATAAATGTTATACACCATTGCAATGAAAGCTACTGTTTGCTGATTTCACTTACCTTACTGAAGCATGATGGGTATTTCTGCATACTAATCAATAAGCATGTATTTTTGAAAATCACAGACCTGAAAACAGTGGGAAATGTATCTCAGTTCATAACATATGTAAAATATTCAGCATACCTCTTTCCCTCTGCTGCTATACCAACCTGTGCACGCAATGCATGCCACTCTGTTACAAGTGCAGTACTCATCTTCTGAAAAAAAGAAACTATTTAAAAATTATTAATTAAATAACAAAGATAAACATTTCACAACTCACTTTTTAGAATGTTATTCTGAAGAACCTTAATTTAGCATGATACTCTCTTGATATTGCAACATTCAGGTGTTAATAACTATGGGCTCAGATTGGAGGACATGAGATTCAAATCTGCAGATGCAACCTACAGTCAAACACTAAATTTGAGAGCTGGCTGGCTGCCTAACACATCTTAATGTTAAGAGGATATTTTTCAGGCAGTGAAGAGAGTTAATGTTATGACATTATCTTGATTGGGGATGGTATACTAAGAATGATCTTGGCTTAGGATCGCAAATTATGAACGTGCTGCTCATGAAGATAAACTATTTTCAAATTACATTCACATCAGCACTGTGCTCTAAGAAATTAACAGTAATTGACTGTGCCACACATGTTACAGACAGCCTGCATCATTTGTCTGTCTAGATGGTATCTGTCGATTATTTCCTGATCTGACAACTGGTTTTGTTGTAGTCTTGCTCTGACTCTAGCCGGCTGCCTTCTAGGATTCACAGCCACATCCTCACTTTTGGCTTGCATCACTGCTGATTTTTGCGGTATATTAACAGCAGGTTACATTGTTATATTTTTTTCAGTTTTGCTATGGATTTCATCATAACCTGTAGTATTTGCATGAAATCCTTGGGGTCTATAATATATGCAGTATGAATTTTGGAAGTGGAGTCAGTGTAGCTGTTTGTGTGTGCGCATGATGTGTTTTGTAAACACACTGATGTGCCATTTACCCCTAACTATCCTACACTGAATACTTAAGTAGTCGGTCTACCTTCAGCCTGTCTTCTGGAATTGCATTCTGCAGCAATATGCTGAAGTCTTCCTTTGGCATGCTGTCGATTATTTCTTGGAATTCTGGGTGTAGAGTTGGTTTGCTTTGGCCATTTTTTATACTCCTCCATCTAGACAGACAAATGATGCAGGCTGTCTGTAACATGTGTGGCCACAAATGTCTGTCCAGATCCTGTGAGGAAACCCCATCTGCCTTGAAAGCAAAGTACGTCTCAGCCTGGGTGTACTTACATCTAGGACATTCCAGAGATACATGGGGATGATGTGGGAGTATCATAGACAGCTACCAGTTGTATTCTGGCAAAATTCCTGTGGATGACTGCCTGCACTTCCCATCCACACCCATGGACTAGAGAACGCATGTCCACAAATAGTTTCAACAAGCTTTACAGAATCTGTCCCAGAGACTCACCTAAAATTGTTCCCACTTAATCCTAGCCCTGCAGAGACTACATATATTCATAAGGAGTATAATAAATGGCCAAAGTTAACCAATTCTGCACCCAGAACTCCATGAGCTCTGGATACTTAGAAATAGAGTTCAAAATTTCAAAAACTACCATTAACTTGATTTAATCACCCTCAACAAATTTTGATAGTTCCCTGACTGAATAAACTTATAAGCATTTCTTTCGCTCATGTCAACTGAAAAAACATTTTTTTTCCTCCCAATCAGGTCAAAATGGGGTTTCTATCCATTAAGTAAGTCCCATTGTCCCTAATCCTATGCCATATGAAATTACATTTATAATATGATGTAGACATTATTATCCAGTGCTAACCTTTACTTTCAAACTAACCCAAATCTCACACATTCCTCCATTTTGTCATCTAGAAATATTCATCAGTTGAATTACCAAAGTTCTGGTAAGACCCAAAGAGGGTATACAGTGGCTAATGCCTGGTAAAATTGAGTTAGGGCATCACCCTAGCATATCATTCCAGATGAGGTAATCAAGTCCCCATGAATAATTGGTTTCATCAGCTTAAGTCTACATGGAAGAGGTAATTTAGACCACAGAATACAGTTACACAAAAGTGATTAAAATTTAGTAGCTTTTGCTGTCCCATGTAAAAGTAAGAAGGTGCTTAGCTACAGGAAAAAGTTAGGAAGGGTCTTATTTTAACTATGTAAACACAGACTAACAGATGATGATGCAATAGCTTCCAACTTGCTAGCATTTCTCTACACTGAGAATGAAAGGTCTTCCAGTTAATTCAGTATTCCTTTGCTACAATCTCCTTAAAATGTGTACATGTTCTGCTCAAATGAAAATATACACATTTGGGCTGGATTAAATAAAGCCTACATGGTGTGCTAAAACTGTATGCGCTTCATGCCATGATGTGCAAATGGTAGCATGCTGTTTTGTATTCAGTGAGCAACTCTGTACAACGTGTAGAGCCGTGCAAACACGGTAACTATCATGACATGCTAATTAGTGCATAATCAGCTGAATTGCAAGTTAATCAACCAATCTAAGAAAGAGGAGCTATTCAACAAGCAACCCCTTATTTTTCAGATGATCTAGTAAGTCATGGTACATTGAATCCCCACCCTGGAGTCCACCAGGCCTGATAAGATCAGTGTTCCTCTGTTTTATACCCAAGATGTGAAATGTGTCAAGGATGTCATCAGGAATCATTGGGAGGTGTTAACAGTGGAACCCAGTATCAAAGAGATTGTAGGAGACACCCCACATTTTGTTTATAAAAATAAGTACAACCTAAAGAGGTTACAATGTTATCCCAGAAATAGGGGTAGATCTGAGAGACACAATATGTTGGGTACATTCCCTTGTAACCAGTGCCATTTTTGTGATTTTATAGACTCTAGTGAAAGTTTCTTCCATCCACTTAATGGCAGTAGGTATGTGTTTCAGGTTCTTGCTGATTGTATGTCTGAGCATGTTGTATATCTCGCTTCTTGTGAAGCATGTAGGGCATTTTATGTTGGCAAGACAGAAAGGAAGTTTAGGGATAAAATCCGTGAACAACTCTATCAGATTAGAATTGGATCCACTGTCGATGCACTTTCCAAACATGTTTTGGGAACAGGTGATACACATGTCTTTAGGTTTAGAGTTATTGATATGATACACCCCAACCCTAGAGGTGGCAACACTAGGAATCATACTGAGAGTCAGGAAGCTAAATGGATCATTAGGCTCAGGACGGATCAGTACCCTGGACTAAATGATAAAGTACCTCTTAAACCTTTTTTGAAGTCTAGATGGCTTAGGTAGAGGTAAGACTACATTTAGACATGTATGTTATTTATATATATATATATATATATATATATATATATATATATATATATATATATATACATTTTTATATATATTTTTATGTTTTTTACATTTTTGTATGTATTGCAGGTTCATCCAACTGTTTATATGCTCAGGTCTTGGTATACAGATGTTTAATATGTCTATTACTTTAAGGCCATTTATTATTATTTCTGTTTCATGCCATTTTTGAGGATATATTATTTTATGTGTGTTTATGGTCTGATGAAGCCCTGTTGGGTGAAACCGCTTACCTCTATCATTTTTATTGTGTTTTCTGAATAAATTGTTTTATCGTGAACGGATGTTTTTTGCCTTTATCAGTTTTGTGTTACTCCAGTAACTGGTTTCTGTTGACGATCGTTATTGGACTGTGTGTGGTGCTTTCTAGCATTTACTGCCTGGGAGTTCCTGTTTTTTGGTTTTATGGTGTAGGTACTACCTCACTGTTAGTTGCTAATGGATTGCAACTGTGATTGATTAGTAGTAGGGAGAAGGAAGACACATTAGCAATTCAGATACAGTACCTGTAGTGGGTGTGTCACCAAGGATATGCTTACAAAGTGTAGAAGTAACTGTAGCAAGCTTTTAAATGGAAAAGAAAAGCACACATTTCTCATTTCTTTTCACTAATAGCAAAGCTCTCCTGCCTTTGCTGAAAGCTATATTTTACTGTCATGTAATTGTATCATACATTTTAATAAGAATGATACAAAATGTCCTATAGACTGGATAACATCTGAGAGTATAGCACAGATGAGGGAAGAAGGAACGCAAAACAAAGAGAAGACAGAACTGTATTAGTGCAAACAATATTCATAACTGCTTGTGTGATCATTAATTTCACTAAATATTTAAGCAACAAATGTGCAAAGAAGTAAGAGTGTACAAGTGCATATGTCTTCTTAATGCTGTGGAGGAAATGGGACTTACTTGTATGCACAATGATTTGCATTACTGCTGTAAAGCTGTTTCTGTAGCAAAGAAAGATAAGATACTCCAAGTGTGTTTTGTCGTTTTATTAGTCTGACAGTTCAAAACCCAATTTGTGTAAAAATCTGTAAGGTTTGATGAAAAGTATTTGTAATGTTTATGTTTCCTTTATTTAAAAATATATTTATTTTTATATATTAATTTTCGCAAGATGCATGACTTAGTACAAATATGATAAAACGGCAAAACAATTTAAAATTAATGGAAGTTGCTTCTATGATAAAGACAGCAGAAATTAAACTTGTGAAGGAAGTGTGTGCAGCACATGTGGCAACACAATGAATCACAAAACACATAGTATATGTAGATCATGTTTCATGTCCTACATTTATATTTTAGCTACGAGAAATAATAAACACTTTTTACAATAATAATGCATATTGACCTTTACCTATCTTGTTTGCACATTGCTCTCTTCTGTGCAAATATAGTGCAATGGCCCAGACAAGTTGCAGACATTGACAATTTCACAAAAGATACATTGTTACACCTTTTGGTTTCCATTACACAAACACAGTAAACAGAATTACACGATGTTCAGCAAGCTTCTACAATACCTGCAGACAATAGGCAGAGACTTGTCAATTTCAAAACGGATACATTGTTGTATCTTTTGCTGCAGATCGCACAAACACGCTAAGCAGAGTTGTGCAGTGGACAGCAAACTAACGCAGCACCTGCATTTCCAGAACACCTGCAGACAACAAGAAGACTGTGTCAGTTTCAACAAGGATAGATTGTATCATGTGTGGCCTTCCACCACACAAATGTGCTAAGTGGCATTGCAAGGTGGTCAGCACACATATACAGTAATGAATGTGAAAATATACAGCTTTTGCCTAGTTGCTCCTGTGGCAGCAGGGGTTAAGTTAAGAGCCTCAATATTCATCATCCAGGGTTATAATCCAACAAAATCAATTATTTTTATTCAAGCTGTTCTGCTTTACTTTATGTAAAAATCCACAATAAAAAAGTAATTACACATATAAATAACTATATATGGCAGGTACATTGATCATGCACAGGATATCATACATATTAAATGTATATCTGTGGGCATCTGTAGAATTATGGTTCTACAATAAAACATTTATTTTCTGAACTTTCATGTCACACATACAATTAAACAATCAACTCTATAATGTATACGTATAACTAATGAGCATGTCTGACAAACAAGGTCTCAGTTGTAATGAGCACACTTGTTGCCCAACCTTCCCTGTGGCAGCTGGTATAAGTTAATGCCCGCACAACAGGTGAGCCAGGGTTCTAATCTAGCAAACTCCAAATTTATTAATGTTTGTTCACTCAATTTTAAAAACTAAAGAACAATCTAAAGATAATTATAAATAACATTAACTAAGTATATCACTGTAAATCATATGTGTATATGTATGAATATGGGTATACTGACACTTATGTTTCTGTACATAAAAGTGCCTTTTCTGGCCTGGGATGGGCTTCATACTTCAATGACAGTCATATACATATGAATTTATAAACCAGGACCTCTTGAGGTCTCACATATCCATGGTTAACCAATCACTGTTTTGTGTGTCAATATAATTAATGAGCATGTCTGACAAGCACTTCTTCTGTGATAAGAATGAAAAAATCCTATATGAAAGAATGTCTGTTTTTCATAGGTTTGAATCCCACATTGTACAAACTACTTTTTTCAGTGTGTCCAGCCGCACAAAAAATGTGTCTGGTCATAAAATGTATACACCCAATATGTCTGAAAAGTTAAATCAACTAACAGGTACAGTAGTATACAAACCAAAAACTAATGCCTACTGACATCTTCCCAGTTCTTAAACTGCCTTCCACTCTGTTTGACACTGTTGCTCTCTACTTAACATTTTGCAAATGTGATTGGCATGGGTGTTCAGGTTTGTGCACTAGTCTTAAACGTGATAGCATGAATTAATGGGAAAACACTTTAACTGTTGCTGTTTGACCTTTGCAGACATGGCAGGAGTAAGAAGGGAAGCTGCCAAATTCAGGGCTCAAAGATGGGGTATAGAGGAGTCCAGGATTTCCACTGGACTCCTTGTGAAGCACCACAGCCATAGGCTTTTGCAGGGGGACTATAGGACTAGCATTGCCAAGGTTGTCTCCAGTGCAACTGGCATTCCATACACTGTAGAACAATGCAGGCAGCACTACAATGACCTGAAAAGGTGCAAGAAGCAACAACTCAACCAGTGTCTGGGTGAGTTTAGGACTGCGGATATCCCACAGTTGTGTAAGTATATCGATAAAGATGCTTTAAATTATACAGAGAACTGGCTATACCTAAGACTGGTATGCAAAATGCTCTTCTCATTTTCTCCCTATTTCTTTTACAGCTGCCCAGGACCCTGCAGCAAACAGTGATGCTCATGCTGAATGTTTGGAAAGACTTAGAGAAGCAAGGGGTGTCTATGTAGGACAAAATAATATTATTTTATCAAAAGTATTGCTCTTCTATACATTAGTAGCAAATTAAGCATGCATATAACTGTAAAACCATCCATGCATGCTTCATTCTGTAGCTCAAGCCAACTGTAGGAGTCAAGTGTAATAGTGTATTCAGATGTTTTGGATTCAAATCCTGCATGTAACAAATATAATGTAAAATAATTTTAAAATATTACATAATAATTTCAACAAATTTGGTATACATGTCATGATGTTAACTTAATCTGTATTATTTGATAAAGCATATGTGCAATATATGCATATTGTAAGGATTACTTGGAACAATTATCAGTCATAGTTTGTAGTTGTTAAAAATTATACTTAATGTAAAAGTAAAGTTACTATTTATATTGTACTAATTTATTGTATGTGACATATGATGGTTCTAATTATCGTTTTCATTTTTTTGTTTTTTACCCCACCCCTTATCTCTTTTTTATTTTTATATGTGTGGTCACAATATTCTGATGTCATCAATTTCTCACCACTGACAAAATGATTTTCAGCACAGAGAGGTAGGCCAACCAGTGTGGCTCAGCCTGCCACCCCTCCAATGGTTGCTGCACTGATGCTCAGCACATCTGGGACCCAACTTGGCACTACTACCTTTGCAGACCCTGCACTACCTGGGCCCTCAGCATCAGGTAGCATTACCCCAGCAGTTGGTGAAGTGGTACCTTCCAGTAGTATCAGTGGAGGTGGTGATTTTGTTACCCACTAGGAGATGCCAGGCATGGTGCATTAGGTTGTGGAAAGTACCACTGGTGCACACCATAGCCAGATGGAGAAGATACTTGTGGAATGCTGGGAAAAAGAAAATGTCAAGCACTCCAAACAGCAAGCTCAGGAAGGGAATGGTAATGACAGTTCGGAGAGTGAAGACTAGAGTCTCACTGTCTCCATGCTTGATGGGGATGGGCATCTCTTCCTTTCCCCAATCATGGTGTCCCCCAACCTTTTCTGTCCCTCACCCTCCCTGTCTCTTATCTTGTTTGTCCTGTTTGTCTGCTAGCTGCTTCCTCACCTACCCTACTTGCCTGATGCTGACATACATGCATCCCTTATCCGACATTCCTCTCTTACTGAAATAAAGTCACAGAAATGGGCACATGTCCCAAGAAAATAATATTGTCCCATACATAGCTCTTCACTTAACACTTGTGTCTTTTAGACACACTTGATTTGGTCCAGTTGGCTATACAACATTATGAATTTGTTGCCACCCATCTTTGTTGAGATGATAATCCAAATGTATCCAATATTCTATCCATTAATAAAGCAGCAGTGGTGTGTGGCCAAGTTCTGCATATTAAAGCTATTTGGGGTTAAATTTGGATACCTAAGCATGTTTCTTTTTTATAATATTCTATCCATGTTCATGTTGCACTGCTGAAGAAGTGGATATCTATGTTTCTTTCCTAATTCCCCCTGCTCATTCCTATAATGCTTCCCCTTTGTTCTTATCCCTGCTTGCCCCCCTCCATTTCACCACTTTCATATCTACCCCATTTTCATACCTTTATTCAGGTCTAAAATAGAATCACATACCACACATAAATAATAAATCCCTAAGGAAGCCCTTCACTTTTTTTCGTCTACATTTACTTGGGGTACGGCATTGTGCACGATGCTAAGTGACAGTGAATAGCTCTTCACGTCTTATGGAATGCCGTTTAAACTCACTGCTTAAAGGAACATACATTTAAAGCAGAATAAAGGCACTCATATTAAATATTTCCTATAATATTTATTTGGACTGATGAATGTACAAATATTCCAAACCATATGTGTACTGTTGAAATAAATTGAGTAGTGTTCGTGGTGGTGCTGTGGTAGCATTGTCGCCTCACAGTAAGACGTTGTCCTGTTTGATTCTCAGCTACAGCGTCTTCTGTGTGGAGACATGCATGAATGGGTGTACCTTTGTTGAAGGTTGTGCGTCAGGGCCAGCAACTCGGCACATAAAAATCTACTGCTAATCATTAACGGATCGGAGTTCCGCTGTGGCGACCCCTAACCGGGAAAAGCCAAAAGACACAACAACACGTGTTCATTTTTATACAGTACTCATTGTAGTCTTTCCCTCTCACATATGCAACAATTATATCATATAATTATTTAATGGCATCCTGAATACTTATTTAAAAAAATATTAGATTGAGCTGGATTTGAACCCTGTATCATCTGTGTTCAAAATAAGAGCTTATGACTGTTACAGCTGTTGCCACAATGACAGCTAGGCAGCAGGTGTTTTTCTTCCACTCAGTACTGTCCAGACTAGTGAATGCCACCCCTCCCAATTTACCGTGTTTGAGTGGAGGAAGGCAAACCAATAGAACTATTTCTGTTTTCTCAGTGAAGCAGTGACCCATGTTTGCTCATCGCTTAACTCTGAGCAAATGGGGAAAGCAGTGCAAATATTTTTTAAAGTCATAAAATGTATGACACAACATCTGTGATATAAACTACATTATGAACACCATAGTATCTGTTAGCTATTTCTACATAGCAGGTATAGAGAACTTCTCAAGTTCAATTAGTAGTTATTAAATGTGTGTTTTGTATGGGCTAACACTTTGCCATCAATCGTGCAAACTGGCTTCTCAGCAATGCACTATGGAAAGAGCTGATTAGCATGTGTTATTAA